>NC_137789.1:29281172-29416172 GCF_963383645.1 Muscardinus avellanarius | reverse complement strand
ATTATATATATGTATATATAAAATTTTACATATAAATTTAAAATATAATGTTATATATAAAATTGAACATAAATTATGTTTGATTAGGCATATGTTCATTTTTCATAAGAATTTAAAACCAGAGATTAGACTATATTGTGAGATATATTTAGCTTGGAAAGAATGGGTTAAAGTGAGTTGGCAAGGTACTGGTCAGCTCAATTAGCCGTTTCAGTATTGTGAAGTTTCTTAGCATCTGAATTCAGCCTTGGCATCCAAATTCATGTTAATGACAGTAGAATAACATGAAGATATTTAAGCTGTTGAGACAGAACACCCTAGACATAATGTATTCTTTAGAACACTATAGGAGATAAATGAAGGCAAGTTAATCCATGCTTAATTAAATTGAATATGAGATGTAGGAGTTCAGTGTTTAAGGACAAATAGGTTTTTTTCAGATTTGGTATACCAGATGATAAAGTTCTAAATAAAAAAATTACAAAGCTTAAAAAAAAGCAAAGCAGATAAATGGATATTTTAAAATAAATCAATTAATATTTTATACTACCTTAAGATTGCATTATTTTCACCAGTACGTGGCAAGCTCAGACAGGAGGATTCCAGGTTTAAGGCTAGAATGCTAGTAACTTAGCAAGACCCTGCTTCAAAATTAAAAAAAAAAGGGGGGGGGCTTGGCAATGTAGCTTAGTGGTAGAATGCTTCTGGATTGATTCCCTAATATCACAAACATATATACATATATAAAAAAGAGATTCCATTATTTTTAAGTGTATAAGGTAGTAAAATATCATGACCTCAAGTTGACATACAAAACAATATGTTTAGCATTTGAAAAAAACTATAAAATAGCATTCAGTTATTCTAATATTTTATATGGGGGTTATATAACGTTACATCTAACTAAACAACATTAAAAAATATCTGTAAAATCTGCACTTGACTTTGTCTAAAATTGTCCTCATTCATTCAATGCTTCATCATCTCAACTACCTCAATAGAAAGATTATTTTTACCTAAAGTTGACTATCTTATACTGCTAATGAGATTTTTAAAATAAAAGTTTTTCTCCTATTAACTCAAGAACCTCATATAGTACTCTGTTTCACCATGAAATATAAAAATTCTGCCATCTTACTTTAAATTCTAGTGTGTCAATACGTAGACACAGCAAAATGAGAACCATTGCTCTTTTGTCTCTTATATTCACAGTCATTAACTACTCTATTTTAATTAATAAATTAATTGTTTTATTTAATTGCTTTGCTTTTGTTTGTCATACTTCTTTAAGTATCTTAACCATCTTTAACCTCAATCCCTGTTCTTGTTTATAATGACTTTGGCAATATTTCACAACCATGAGTAGCTCTTCATTAGCTCCTGTACAATTTTTCATAACCATCAAACCTTGGAGTTCCTTTGGGTTTGTTTGTGACTGGTAATATTATTTGTAGGGTTATTTTTCTTTGGTTTAACATTAAATCATTTTTATAGACTTGAAATAGATATCTCTTTGACCAGAAAGTGGGTTGAAGATAAACTCTGTGAGAAACGTTAGATTTGGTTTATATGTGCATACTCTTGAATTTTTTTCAGAAGTCTTTCAGCAAGTCCATGACTTTGAGCCTAGAAAATGACTTAATTTTTTCTAGTTCTTTTTTTCTTGAAGAGCAGAAGGGAATTAGAGCTCCAGTAAAAAGGCTGTCTGAGGCACTTTTATTGAGCAAAACATTCCCCTTCTCCAGACTTCATCAATTATCTTCTTTCTTTCTCCAACCAAACTCCTTATTTTTATTTCTTAGTATATACTTGTGAATATGTTCAAGCATTTTCCATAATTTTTTCCCTGAATCACCTGTATTTAATCTAGCTGTCTGATGCTCTTTTCACCTCTTTTCCTCAAAAGATTCCACCCTCACTGCACTCAAGCTAAGTATCTTTACTGCATTTCCTATTCATTCATACCACTACCTGGACTTATCAACATTATTAACATCACCATTAATTTTCATCAATGTATTTATACCCGAGTTGTATATAGTAATCACTTTTCATTATTTTCTTCAAAATATTAGCTAAATTCATTTGCCTGAAACTCTTGATTTCCCTCTTAAGTACCAATGAATAATACTATAATATGAAATGGCTTTTAATTGCCATCTTTATGAAGTAGAAGCGGATGTAACAGTGATTCTCCCAAGAATTATTGGACCTAAATACTCTTCTTTCTGAGAATAATTCATCTTGAAAATTTCCAAAGGGCTTTAAATGGTTATCCAGCAAGCAATTTGGCTTTTATTCTCTGCATATAAAAAATAACTTCCCCTTTAAAATGTGAAATATGCTTCATATTTTTGCCCATTCTGAGCTAATTATATATGTGTTAGATTTAGATAATTGTTTAGTAAAGACTAATGCCAACTATTTGAAATAATTAGACTATTAAGAATAATTACAAAGCAAGAGTTCTTTCCTGGGGCCTTTTACTGTTGTTATGATCAGATATTTTAAAGTAAATAGAGTTATTTAATTCCAAGTGAGAAAACTTTTAAAATATGCAAATGAAAAAATCATCTTAGGATAGATTAAGAGTAGCAATGGTAAATGCTTTACATCTTTAAAACATAATATTAAAAATTGTCACATACATTTTTGCATTTGATTAAACTATCTTTAGAATTGTAAAATAGCATTCATTTTGTAATGGATTTTGCATGGATTAAGGTTTCAAAATGTGTTTTTTCCAGATTTCATAATTGAAAAGCAGCTGAAGTAGTTCTAAATCTAGTGATATTGGAGCCTCATTTTGTTTTATTGTTTAGCTTTATATATTTTGTATATCATTTATTTATTTCTGGTACTGGGAAGGGAGAACCCAGGTGAATTTCTCCTCTGTGCTACAATTTTAGCTTTTTTTCATTTTTATTTTTGAAACTGGGTCTCTCTAGATTGCTGAAAATTTTGCTACATTACTGAGGTTGTCATCAAACCAGTGATCTTCCTGTACATCTTTCCAAATATTGGGATCATGGGGATGTGCCACCATACCTGGCAGTTTTATATTTTTAATTGACATAATCATACAAATTTATGGTATACAATCCAATGTTTCAACACAGGTACACGAGGTATGATAATCGAGTCAGAGCTCTTAGCATATTCATTGCCCCAAATATTTATTATTTATTTGTGGCAAAACAATAAAAATCTACTCTTCTATCAATTTTGAAATATGCATTTTAGTATTAGTAAATATAATCAATTGTGTAATAGAATACCAGAGCTTATTCTTCCTGTCTAACTCTAGCCCTTTACATACTGATCAGCCTTACTCCATCCTTGTCTTCCCTCTACCCTCCCCAGACTAAAGTAACCAATATTCTTTTTTGTTTTTGTTTTTGTGACACTAGAGATTGAATTTGGGAACTTGAATGTGCTAGGAGCACTCTGCCACTAAGTCCCATTTTCTTTGCACTAATAATTGTTCTAGTCTCTACTTTTATAAGATGTATATGTTTAAATCACATATACAATTGATATCATGCAGTATTTGTCCCGTATCTGGCTTATTTCACTTCATATATATCTTCCAGTTTTATACATGTTGTTTTAAATGACAAGATTTTATATCTTCATGGCTGAATCCGATTCTATTTTGTGTAAATGCCACAGTTACTTTATTGCTTCATCTCTTGATGACCACTTGGATTGATTACATGCTTTGATTTTTTTGGAATAATGCTGCAGTAAAAATGTGAGTAGAGGTATATCGTCCATGTATTTCTTTGCTTTGAATAAATACCCAGTAGTGGTATTAATGGGTCATGATAGGCTTTTTAAATTTTTTAAAAACTCTCATAACACTTTTCATAAAAGGCTTTTTAAAAAATCAGTGTTATAATTAGAATGAAATGGATCGTGTTATGGATAAGGTTATTGAGACCCTCTCAATAATTGAGATGTAATTAAAAAAATAAAGTGAAGAATCTGGAAATAGAATGTATTATTTAAAGAGGTATAATATGTGAAATATAATGTAGAATTAATTACAATGAAACTAATGTTTTATGGAAAGGAGATATATCATGTAAGCTTTTGATCTTATAAGTTAAGAGAAGTCCATAAAGACCTTTGAAAAAGAAAATGATATCATCAAATTTATTATTTAAACTATCACTTGTACTATGATACAGGAAATAGACTATTGGAGGCTAATCTGATAAAAACTAAATTCTTAAGACTATGTTATTACTAGAAATAAATGATGATATTTAGATTGAACTGTGGTAGGGTAGAAATTCTAAATATTTAAATTTGATATATATTTTTAAGGAAGCATAGTTGTGATTTGTTGATATAGTATAATGAGTATAATAAGGGCAAAAGTGAAGCCAAAGACAAATACAGACTTCTGAACTGAAGAACTGTAAGAATGGAGTATCATTTATACAATGAAAGGACTGGTGGGAAGAAAGTTGATCAAACTCATTTGTTTGATTTTTTAAGCTACTTTAGAAATTGTTATTATTTGCTCATGTCTGAAGCTTTTCCTACAGGCAGTTGTTTGGATGTTTTCTAAAGATTATTCTGGATATATTAATTTAAAACTCATTAGGAAATAACTCTAGATGGCAATTATGTAGGTAGTGAGCATGAAAATATCAGTAAGAGAAGACTGATTCTCTAAAAATAAAATTTTAAAGGTTGTAGAGTTGAGAATCTTTATCCAAGGAACTGAGACAGGACAGCAAAGTACAGGAAAAGGGGAAAGATAATGGCACTCCCAAAGCTAAGTAAATGGACTATTTTAAGGGGAAAGTAGTGATCAACTATGTCAAGTTCTGTTGATATATCTGCCAGAGGATTTGGCAGTGAGAATTATTGATTTATTTAGGAAAAATAATTTCAGGGGAATGGTAGGGATAAAGTTGTGAGCAGATGGTTTCTCAACACAGTAGAAAGTGAGAAAGCAGGCTATTGCATATGTGCATTCTTTCTAGAAACTTTATTCTATAGGGAGGCATAAATGGTGTGGTAATTGGATTTTCAATGAATATCTTTTTATTTTATTGTTTATTGTTTTTTTCCAATAAAGTGAGATATATTTCAGTATGATTGTTGAGAGGAATGATTCAGCTAGAAACTGATGAATGGGAAGTGATAGAGAATAAATTGAGAAATTACCTAAATATATGAAAGTTGAAAAAAATTCTAATTGAATTATTGTCACTTTTTCCTTCATTAAACATTGTGCTTCAGGTTCCTCTACTAAATGGGCTGAATATTACCTTGTGTCTTGACTTTGTGTTTAACAACATGACTTTATTGGATCTGTATATGAGAGGTGACACAGTTAAGTTGCTGAGACAAATCTCTTAGCAGATATCGTCAAGTATTATTATTTCAGGCAAAGCCTAGATCAGCCAAGCAACAGCATACTTGTGGATGTCTCAGTGATTATAACATTGTTCTTTGAAGCCATGAAATTTTGAGTAATTTATTACATAAAAAACATAACGGACAGAATATTGAGCATACAAGTGGAGTCATTGGCTTTTAGAAGGAGTATAAGACAGGCATGGTAGTACATGCCGTAATTCCAGTACTTGGGAGGCTGATATCGAAGAATTACAGGCTCATAATCAGTTTCAACAATTTAGTAAAACACTGTTTCAAAATAGAAAATAAAACAGGGCTGGGAGTGTAATTCTGAGGTACAATGCACTTTGGGTTCCATTCTCAATACCACATATACAAGGGGTATGAACACTTGACTTACATTAACAGAAAATAAGACATATTGTAAGTGTTTGATTGCTGAAGATACTTTGTTAAGTTTCTTGATAGCACTTATAAAAATTATCTTTCAAAAGCATGTGTTTTTTTGCTGATGAGAAACCAAAAGTAGGGGAGAAAAGTATTATCTGTAGAATATGAGAATATGTGAAATATTATTCAGGAATGAAAGGGCAAGTTGATCAGCAAAATGTACTCACATTTACCAGAAGCACTGAAGGTATGATTGAAGTTTCTGACCCTCAATTTAAGGAATGCATATTTGTATACTTTTTTCATTTACCACAAATTGCTCTGACAGTGTAGAGGGGAACCAGATATTTCAATGTATTGCTTCATAAAAAAATGTATTGAGGGCCTATGCAAGGCAAAACTATAATAGACCATGGACTCTACACCAAGTAATAAGACAACTAAAGACAACAGACTGATGATGAAAACTAAGACAGAATCTATTTAGTGCATTGGATTGACCAATGGGATAAAACAATAGTTGGCCTCAAAATGCTAAAGTAAATATCTTTCAATTATAAGAAGTGATAATAAGTGAATGGAGGCTTAAAATAAATGCTAAAAATAAAAATTTTAAGAAACTGTAGTTATTACTGGTGATAATGTATTATTTATGGCCAAAGGGTTGATAGCAGAGAAGCATAGAGAACACGATCATTAAATGTAGAAAGAAAGCAAAAATTCATTAATTATTGAGAGACAAAAATTAGTAGCAGGTCAAATCTCAAAACTCTTCAATAAATAGGGAAAAGTGATCAGGTTCAAAAGTGATTGTGACAAAAGTTGTCACAAGTTGTTAATTGATTAAAGTAAAAATTATATTCCAAATTAGTTTAGAGGAAATAATCATTGGGTGGTGGTAGTCACGAGAAAGAAATTCAAAGCACACCTAAATTCTCTATGAAATTTTTCAATACACATAGAGTTTAGAAGAGCAAGTCAGCAGGGCTTGCTTGGTGGCGCACACTTGTAATCCCAGCATTTGGGAGGCTGAGACTGGAGGATCGCTGTTCGTGCACAGCCTCAGCTACTTAGTGAGGCCCTTCATAATTTAGTGAAACCCTGTTTCAAAATAAAGAATAAAAATAGGGCAGAGGGTATAGGTCAGAGTTTGAATGCCCCTGGATTCCATCCCCAGATCCAAGAAGAAGAAGAAGAAGAAGAAGAAGAAGAAGAGGAGGAGGAGGAGGAGGAGGAGGAGGAGGAGGAGGAGGAGGAGGAGGAGGAAGGAGTCATATGTCAGAGAGAATAGTGAAAATGAAATTTCCAGTTTTCACATAGCCTGAGAAGCCACAGGGAAAGCCAAAGCCATAAGCCAGAGAAATTTTGCTGTTGGTAAAAACAAAATCCCAAGGGTCATTAAAAGTTTTGGAGGAATAGGGATGAAATTTAGGATGGATACATGGTTAGATCAGATAGTACATATTCATAAGTGAATGGAGATATGGTGTCAGATGATAGGTATTTGGAACTACCCCTAGAACATCAGAAAAATAAAATAAAAATGGGTGTGTAGATTGGTTCTAAATGATGATAAAGGCTTACTTTCAATATTCTACCAGCATAGATAGTTGTTGTTTAATACACTTTTCACTCTCACCAATATGACAAAATATTTCAACTCTTAGTGAGAAAGAAGTAAGGAATGAGAGAGCAACAGAAATATCCATTGCAATGCATAATTATTTTGGGGGGAAGGCAGAGAGAAATTTCGCATATTTGTATAATTTGAGAATCAGAATATATGCCTTCTATGCTAGTAATAAATAAGTGAATTATTTGCCAGTCTCAAAAATTTAGGCATTATTCGCATGGACTTTGAGCATCAATTTTAAGAATAAAGTGTCAGTAAAAAGTTTTACAATTGAAACATGTGCACTATGATGACCACTCGATTTTAATAAATTTGGAGTTGATAAACCATAAAAGATATTAATGTAAATAGTTAATAAAATCTGCTTACTCTGTACTTTATAACTGAATAAATAGTTATTCTTAGGTTCATTTGTAATATACACATCATGCTATTAAAATAATAATAATAATGGCCATAGATCATTAATGGAATAAAAATTACTTCTTTTTGAAAATAATTATTTTATTCTATCACTTAGAGGGCACTGAATTATTACTTATAATACTTAGAAAGTAGTGCAGAAGAATAGTAACTGTATTATGTGGTTAGTATGACAAAAATGCTTTCTAAACTTGAAAAAAATCATTGTTGAAAAATAAATATTAATCTTCTGATATACTTTTCTGAGGATTTTCTTACTGTTGAGAGTGTCTAAGCAAATAAAAATCAGTGAAATTATAGACTATTTCAAGATCTGAGCATTTCAATGGCAATTTGTAAACCTTATAATGAGGTATGTAATTCTCCTATAAATCAGTTGCTTTATTTTCTCTTTTCTTAATCCATAAATGCAGACATATAATGAATTGTAAAAATGAGAAAAAAATCCCATATTAGGAGGATTTTTCATTAAAAAAATTACTTAAATACCATCCCTCAACAAGGGCCACTTTACTCTACCCACATTTATTTCCATCTAACATAAAAATTCTGTAGTTAACTACATTGTAGTAATCTAGTCTCATGAAAGCACGTGTGACAACATAAAAGTAGTAAATTCAATGGCAAAATAATGATTCATACTGGAATAATTTTATAACATTTTCTAGGTTAGGTAGTCAATATATATATTTTTAATTAAGTTGATGAAGTGTGGAATTAAAATCTTAAAATCATAAAATCTAATTAGTTGATCTTTTGAAACAATATTAGCTTGTTCAGAGGTTGAATAGTATAAGAAAACAAATTTGTGATACGAGCGTTCTTGGCTCATATCCTGGTTATTTTACTTGCCAAGTTTTGTTTTTCAGCACTTGGCCTCATTATGCGCATTTTCCTCATTAGAAAGGGACAGGACCTCTATTTTAGTATTGCAGCGAACAATAATAGAAAACGTTTTTAATGCAGGTATTTCTGAGTGTGGTATCTAGAGGTCAGTCAATACATAATAATAATTAAATACAGGTTAGCTTCATGGGTCAGGGAAATGTTTGTGGAAGAATTATGATTACAACAGGAGAGATGGTGTGTTAGATTCTCCAGAGAAATAAAACAAATAGGACACATTTATTATAGAAAGAGGCTTATAAGATAATGTTCATGTTATTATGAAGTCTTTCGAGTCCAAATATGTCCGTGTACTATTAGGTTTAAGACTCAGAAGAGCTGATGGTGAAGCCAGTTCAAAGATTGGCAGCCCGTATGTCCAGGAAGCGATGATACAGTTGAAGTACAAAGACAGTCTGTTGAAATTTTTTGTTTTCTCTTACTCAAGGGAGGTATGGTGTTATGGTCAGATATATATGACCCCTTGAAGAACTCATAAATTGATGTTTAGAGCTGTTGTATACTGAGTCATGAGGTTTGCAATCCCAGAAGTGAATAAATCCATTGTAATGGGTTTACCTGAATGGTACCAGGTAGTAGGTGAGTAGGGTGTGGGTGGAGGTGGGTCCCTGGGGGTGCTGCCTTGAGGATTATATTTGGATACTTCTCTTTCTCTTTCTCTCCTCAATGTGAGGAACGTAGCCCATATGTTTTCCATTGGCCTCCTGCTTCTGCAATGCCTTGAAATCCTAGAATTCTAGATTCCCCAGACTCAAACCTAAATCCATAAGAAAATAATATTCTTTTCTCTAAGTTATATGGTCAGGAATTGAGATTATGGTTGCAAGAATGCTGGTGGATACAATTAATAGTACCAGAGAGATAGGATTATTGCTACATCTAAGTCCAACCATGTGGATTTTTACTTTTTGGAACTAGTTTGTGAGAGGAAATTAGAAGAGCCAGAATGTGGTTGGAAAGATGAGTGGTAGAGACTGTGCTCAGATTATGCAAGCAAAGAGGGTTCCACAGAAAAATTAAGTAGGTGATGTGTGCATGTATGTCTCTACCATTTTTTTTTTTTTTTTTTTTTTTTTTTTTGGTGGTATAGGGGATGAAACCCAGAAACTTTCTACCTCCGGGCTCTACTCCCAGACCTATTTTCCTATTTTGTATTTTATTTGGAAACAGGGTCTCACTAAGTTGCTAAGAGCCTCACTAAGTAGGCCGAAGCTGGCTTCGAACCTGTGCCATCCTTCTTTCTCAGCCTCCCAAGCACGGGGATTACAAGCATGTGCCACCATACCCAGCTCTACCATCTTTTATCCTGTTAAGATGTGTTACTACAATGCACCAATTACATTTTTTAAAAAAAGCCAGGCATGGTGGCACATGCTTGTAATCCCCGCACTTGGGAGGCTGAGACAGGAGGATCACACAGGTTCAAAACCAGCCTCAGCTGGCTTAAGAGACCTTGTTTCCAAAGAAAATATAAAATAGGTCTGGGAGAGTAACCCGAAGGTAGAAAGCCTCTGGGTTCCATTCCCAGTATGACCAAATTAAAAAAAAAAAAAAATGAGCCAGGCCTGGTGGTGCATGCTTGTAATAAAACATAAATAGGTCTGGGAGTATATCTTGGAGGTAGAAAGACTCTAGGTAGAAATATCCCGATTAAAAAAAAGGGGGTGGGGATGAAGGCCTCCTCCAAGATTTCAGAGGAAGGCTTAGGAAGCCAGACAACTGTAGCAGGGTCAGAATTCCTGAAAACCAGTCCAAGCAGGGTACTATTTGAAGCTTGTAAGAATGAAGCCAAGGTTGCAAGAAAAATACTCCCATATTTAGAAATGCCAAAAATGTGGACTGACTACGAGCCAAGGAGCCAGGCTGGAAGAGACAAGAAACCACCCATTGCAATCACGCAGGCCACAGGGGTGTGACTGCCAAGGACCCTGGGCGATCAGTTCTCACCACCATTGTGCCCTGGATACCAGAAGTGGACCTGTGAGATCACACACTTCCCTTGATGGATTATGTTGCTGTTTTGGTCCCAACCCTTTTATCTATGGCCTTATTCATCCCTTTGTAAATGTAAATGTTTAGTCCTTGCCTTTGTATTTTGGAGGCATGCAACTTGATTTTTAATAAATCTTTATTATTTTTTATTGTCTTTTACAGGGGCACAGAAGAGTTTACCATGAGTCTCAAAGGAGGCTTTGGATGTTAGACTTTGGAATTTTTTAATATTGGAATTTAATATTGGAACTGTTAAGACTGTAGAATCCAGACATGGTGGTGCATGCTTGTAACCCCAGCATTCTGCAGGCTGAGGCAGAAGGATCATGGTTCAAGGCCAGCCTCAGCTACTTAGTGAGGCCCTTTGCAACTCAGTGAGACCCTGTTTCAAAATAAGAAATAAAAAAATAGAGCTGGGGGTATAGCACAGAGGTAGAATATCACTGGGTTCCATCTCCAGTACCAAAAAAAAAAAAAAAAAAAAAAAAGAAAAAAGAAAAAGAAATAAAAGACTATAGAAACTCTTGGATTGTACAAAATGACTTTTGCATTCTGAGCTGGGTGTGAGATCTTTAGAAGCTAGGGGCAGAATGTTATGGTTAGATGTAAAATGTCTCCTAAATAACTCATTTATTAATATTCAGCATTGATATAATTGAATTCTGAGAGATGTAATCTCAGAAGTGAATAAATCCATGTAATGGATTCATCTGTGTGGTACTCGGTAGAACAGTAAGGTGTGGCTAGAGGTGGGTTCCGAGGGGTACAGTGCATCGGGGATTAGAATTCCTTCTCCTCTCTATTTTCTTTCTTTCTTTCTTTCTTTCTTTCTTTCTTTCTTTCTTTCTTTCTTTCTTTCTCTCTCTCTCTCACTCTGGCCTCTGAGATTTGAGGTACATAGACCATGTGCTCTCCCTCAGTCTTCAGCCTCTGCCATGGTCTGAGATTCACAGTCCCCATCCTCACATGGACTGAGACCAAAATTGTAAAAAAAAAATAATAATAATAAATAAATGAATCATCTTTTCTCTAACTTATGTGGTCAGATATTGAGGTTATGGCTGCAAGAATGCTCATAAATACAGATAGCCATTTTGTTCTGTTCAAGACTCTAATAGATTGGATATGAACTACTATATTATGTAAGGCAATTTGCTTTACTCTACCCATAAAAATGTTAATTTTATCCCAAAACACCTCACATAAACATGCAATATTGTGCTTGACCAAATACACGAGCACTCTTTAGCTCAGACTAGTTGACACATAAAATTAACAACCACAGATGGCACGGATCACTTTAAAAAATGGCTAAACCAATCTGCTTTACTATACATAGACAGAAAGCCAAATAGGGAAAACTGAAAGAAGCTCTGACTTGAGTATCAAAAAAAAAAAAAATTACAAAAACTGTTATGAGACATGGTTCAGTCTTTGTTAAGCGTTCTATTCTTCAACCAGTAAGACAAAAACTTATTTGAGTCCATGGGAAGAACACACTGAAAAGTCTGTTATTAAAACAAATGTTCAGTGAGTCTTCACTATATACAAAGTACAGTTTAAGTACTTCACTACAGTAATGAGTAATCTAGACAGTAAAGAAGTAAATGTGTGTGTGTGTGTGTGTGTGTGTGTGTGTGTGTATGCATATGCGTATTATACAAAAGTCAAATAGGCAAAAGAGGTCAGAAATAAAACCAGAACAAAATAAAATTACCATAAGATCTATGTGATACAGGAGAGAAATGTCAATCCCTGACAGATTTTTCATGAAGAAGGGAAAGAGGAAAGAAATTAAAGAAAGCCTAGAGTGAAGATGGTTGTGATGGCACACTCTCAGAATCCTAGTAATTGTGAGGCTGGGGCAGGAAAATCATGATTTTGAGGATGGCCTCAACAACTTAGTAAAACGCTCAGCAACTTAGAACCTGTCATTTTAGCATTTGGGAGGCTGAGACAGGAGGATCGCAGTTCATGGCCAGCTTCAGCTACTTAGTGAGCCCCTTTGCAACTCAGTGAGACCCTGTTTCAAAATGAAGAATTAAAAATAGAGCTGGAGGTGTCACTCTAAGGTAAAATAGCCTGGGTTCCATCCCCAGTACTACAAATCAATCAATCAATCAATCAATCAAAAGGATCGGGAGTGTAACTCAGAAGTGGGATGCTCCTGGATTCAATCATCAGTACCTAAAACATTAAGAAAAAAAGAATGACTGAGAGGATAAGCCCAGCCATTGCAAGTGTAAAGTTAAAATTTAACACAGGAACTACTGTTGGTGGCATGATGATAAAGGGAATTGTTCATTGCTACAGGATAAAGTGGTACAATTTTAAGGGGAAAAAAACCTTACATGTCTCATATAAAATTAATGCAATGGCATTTAACATTTGTAGAGCTTAGAGTAAGGAATATTTTGTTTCATGAATAAGTTTTTAAAGACTACATCACAATTATTTTGTCATTTGGACAAAATTTATTGATATAAGATGAAATATTTGAGAATTTTTATTGCTTCTAAAAGCAAAACAACTTTTGCTGGACCAAGTGGTACACATCTATAATCCCAGTTCTTAGGAGGCTGAACTAAGATTGCAGGTTTGAGATTGTTAGTATACAATAATTTAGTGAAACCTTCTTTAACAATAAAAAATAAAATAGGGCTAGGGGTGTAGCTCAGAAGTAGAACACTTCTGGTCTCAGTTTCCAGTAACACACACACACACACACACACACAAAAAAAAAGAACAAACTTTATTAAATGTCATGTAGAAATTTCTTTAAATTTCTATTATTTCTAAAATTTTGAGGTATGAAAATATACTATTCCTTTGTTGTAGAATTCTCTTGTCTGATTTAGTATTACTATTTATCTGTATATTGCAACCGAACCTTAGTATAAATGTGCATAGATGAATTATTTACTCAGTAGAAACTAAAATTTCTTAAATTGTGTTAATGGAAGCATTCCTTGACCTTGTAGTATGCTGGTTCTTTTTTTCTTATTATACACCTGTGAATCAAAGCAGTGTAACGACCGGGAAATGGTAATTTATTTCATTTTCTAGCTTTGCTTTACTTAGGACAGTTTAATAGGCTTATGCCATTTTATTCAGCTGCTAAAAATTCTTGCCTCTAGGTCATTATTTTTCTTTCTTAAGTAATGCAAATATAACAAAATAAAATTAAAGAATATAAATGAAATTTTAAGGTATACCATATTTTATTTTTATGTCAGGTTTCTGACTTGCTTTTAATTGTTTTGCTAGTGAACACTGAGGAAGCAAATTTAGTCTGATTTTCAATATCATGGCAATTCCTACTTGTCTGGTCAGGTTGCTGCTTATTGTATCTCTGTTGAAAGAAGGATTTAAAAATTTCTGGATGAGATAGTTGCTTTCACATTTTTACTAACATTATTAGCCCTTTCCTGAATGTTTATAAATATGTAAAGTAGTGGAGAACATATATGAACTTCTTGTATCAAATAATCATGAGGGTTTTTTTGTCATATAACACATCCTTAATATTTCAGCTCTCCTAAGTCAAGTGTGGTGGTGCAAACTTCTAATCCCAGCATTTTGGAGGCTGAGACAAGAGAATCCGGGTTCTTAGACAGAGGCTCAGCTACTTAATAAGGCCCTTTGCCACTCAATGAGACTGTTTCAGAATAAAGAATAAAGAAAAAGTAGGAATTGAATATAGCTCAGAGGTAGAATGTCCTTGTGTTCCATCCCCAGTACCAAAAAAAAGCTCTCTTTATTAATTTGAAATAAAAATATTGCTAAAAAGTCTGTAAATTTTTGTATAAAAAATAAGCTCTATGAAAATTCATTTAAAAATGTTTGTCAGTATCAATGTCATGCAACCAACCAAGGCTGGGAAGTTATAGTTTTAAACTGGTCTATCTGAAGAAGAAGCAAGACACTGAGGAGGTGAAATATAACTCTACTCCACCGGCAAGAAGCTAAAGCAGAAGGCTTGTCCTCCAAGGCCCAGTGGTTGCCCGCTGAGACTGTCCTGCAATAGACTTCCACCAGAGCCTTCCCCATACTTCCACATATCTGCCCATCTGCTTAGTGCTTAGTCCTTGTCCGGTTTTCATACCAAAGAACAAAGATGGCAGCATGTTAGTGCACAGACTGAACAAAGGTTGCACCATGCTGGGGCACATGGTTAAGCAAGATTAAAGTTGGCAATGTGTAGAGTTAACAAAGGTGGCACCATTGTCAGGGCAATATGGAGTCGCCAAGGAGATTCTTGGTTACGGTTACTTTTTATATAAGTGTCATTTAGCAGAGGGAGGAAAGGAAGACTAACACCATGTTCTGACTGTCCCTAACATCATTATTTACAACACCAAAATATTTTATTTAATTCATAGTCTGTCAGTGAGATTATAAAAAAGTAGTTATCTCAAGAAAGGAAGAATTAAAATTAAACAATATTATGATTAATCTAGTAATTTATTGAAAATATTAATTGTTGAATGGAAGATAGATATGTTGAATGAATTCTTTTTGTTTGGAAATAAACTCTTTTCCATTTTTTCCACGCAGTATATATACTGAGTTACTGAAGAGAAACAGGATTGACATCTATAAAGTTTTATTGATTCAAAATCATACCAAACACAGAATTCTATATACTGAGTGATTTTAGGCTGCTGTAAAAAGATGTCATTATCACATCTTTTGGGTTTTCTTTTTAGTGGTAATGGGAATGGAACCCATGGGCATTCTATTTCTGAGCTACGCCCCCAGCCCTACATTTTTTTAGTCTTTTTAGTTTTGAAACAGTGTCTCATTGAGTTTCAAAAGACCTCACTATGTGGCTGATGTTGTCCGTAAACATGATCCTCCGGTCTCAGTCTACAGAATTCTGGGATTACAAATGTGATGGCCACCATGCTCGGCTTCATTATCACATTTTTTTTGTGTGTGTGTGTGTGGTGGTACTGCGGTTCCTGGAAGCCCTTCTACCTCCGAGCTACACTCTCAGACCTATTTTATATTTTTATTTGGAAACAGGTTCTCTTAAGCCAGTGTGGCTGGCTTCGAACCTGCGTGATCCTCCTGTCTCTGCCTCCCAAGCACGGGGATTACAAGCTGTGCCACCATGTCCGGCTCATTATCACATTTTTAAAGAAGTGTTTATACTATGTAAGAAGTATATATTTATAAACATTAATTAATTTAATTAGTTAATTTAATTAAAATAAAAGAATATATGCTACATAAACATTTGTTTGAGTTAAGGAAAATGAATTACAACTAATTATCATTGTTTATACAATTTGTTTTGACACAATTTAAATTTTTATGTAATCAACTACTCATAAATACAACATAAAAAAAGTATATCAAAGTTGGGTGACAATATTTATGATGATACATGATAATACTTGAAAAGTTTAATATGGGTATAAAATTATTTTATATATTTTTACCACTATTCATTTTGACTTAAAAAAAAGAAATGAAAATAATGAAAGAATACTTACTAATCTAAAGAAAAAACAAACAAGATTTTTGGATTTTAAATTTTTTAAATGTCAAACACATTTATGGTAGACAAAAGATGGGAAAAACAAAGGCCATTTGTACACTCTCCCAAAATAAGATTGCTTATTGTACACATCTCTCTGCTGTCCTGTCTGGTTGTAAATGTAGGTAGTAATTGCATTTACATTACTATCTTTGAATCCTCATGATCCCTGACAGATACACAACTTAAAGTATAAAAACTTAAGCCAGGCATATGTATGGTGCACGCTCATAATTCCAGTACTTAGGAGGCTGAGACAATCCCAATACTTGGGAAGCTGAGACAGGAGGATCTCTGGTTTGCAGACAGACTCAGCTACATAGTGAGGCCCTCTGCAACTTAGTAAGACCCTGTTTCAAAAAAAGAAAAAAATAGGGCTATGGTATAGCGTGGAGGTAGAATGCACCTGACTTCCACTCCCAGTACTAAAAAAAATTTAACCCCAGTACTGCCCCTCAAAAAGTTCAAAACATATGCTAAAGAGACTTTCTTTGTAAAAATTGTTTAATTTTACATTGTTTATATTTTCAAGTAACCCCTGTTCTTTCTTGCCATAAACAACTTGTAAGTAATTGGTAGCCAGCAAAGGAGGTTTTCTGAATGATAATGACAATCCAAAGAGCAGGGTTACTTGCTTAACTACTTTCACATGAATATTTACTTCAAATAATAGCTAATTTAATTAAATGACTTTATGAAAGTTACTAAAGTTTGCATAATAACAACATTGTTGAAGTCGTTCTCAGCTGCAGGATGGGAACATCAACAAAAGAGTGCTCATAATAATTCCTCTCTTGCACGATTAGTGTGATAGATGAATTAGTGTAGTGCCTGGCCATATAGTTGACAATCAGTGTAGGTTTTTTATTCCTGTAGTTTTCTGAAAAGTCACCTCTTTTCACTCTCATTTTCACCACTAAGGAATAGAAAGCAATTTCTTCTGTCTTGTGTCACTGTCTCCTAAATTATATGGGATATCTGTTATGTTCAGAAAAAAATAAGCTACATCTAAGAAAATTGGCATGCAATTAAAACCCACTCATTGATTATAAATAATTTTGTAGAAAATACTGTTAGAACTTTTGACAGTATAGGAAAAGCGTTAATAAACCCCTTTCCCACACTGCATGAGAAAATGAACTTTGTTCCTGTTCCCCTGGAAACCTAGTATAAGTAAAAACAGAAACTAAATTGCTATGACTTAAAAAATGACCTCTGATTTGTGCTGCATCTGGCCTAGGAAAAAGCAGAAAAAACTTGACAGATACAAACTATTTTATTCATCCCTAAGTGCGGTGACTACTACAACTGTTCATGGACCTTGTGAGGAAACCTCAAGCTATGCTTGTAGATAGAGAGATTATGAAAGATCTTGACACAAACAGAATGCTTTGTTGCTGTACTTCAAGAACAGAATCATGTCTGTAGTGTGAGGCATTTTTGTGTTCTCTTTCCAAGTCCAAGTCAACCACCTTGACTCCAAGCTTGGGGGAGACTGTTTTCCCAATGGAGCATTAACCAAGTGGTACAAGCAGAGATTTAATACATCCTTTTGTATTGGGGCTTAACCTGTTAGAACTCTGCTGCCACCATGTGATAAAATCTGTTCTAACATCTTTCAGAATGAAGAACTACAGGCAACGAGAGTTGTATGGGAGGTTGTTGCTTCTGTGCTAATGCTATCTCTGTGAAGAAACAGTAGGACATCTGGTTTGAGGTTACTGCAGTTCAGGAGGGCCAGCACTGGTCTGGACAAAACAGATGCAGAATGTAGAAGAATGGATCAGCACCTCTGACCTCTGAGCCTGGCCAGTGCAATCATATCTGAGTATGAATAGACCTACCGCACATAAGGAGCAGTGCCCTCCAGCTCTTGTGGACACGTCTCCTCTTACAAAAAAAGCATCACAAACAATAGTGGGAAATCTATTTACTTATATTACTGTGTTATCTAGCCAGTGCAAAACAGATTCCATGTAAACATGGTCTCCACATGTATTACTTTTATCCACACTTCTGCATAAAGTAACAGTAAGACCATGCTTCCATTAGACACAAGGAAACTGGTACTACAGAAAACACATTTACTTTCTCTCCAAAAGTGGATACACAAAGCCCACAAAGTTCTAAGACATCATGGAATGATTTAAAGTTCATACTACACTTTTGATATCTGTAAGTGAACTACAGATATTTCAGATTAACCACAATTAGAAGGTCTATATAGGAAGATGAAAGAATGTTAAAAATTATATTCATATCAATGTATAAAATATTGAACTAATATTTTCAGTTTTTTAATTTAAAAATTACTTATAAGTACTACAAGGGAATATGGGATAATAATATAAAATTTATAAATAAGTAAATAAATAATTATACTTTTTATAATTGTTAATATAGCTGGTAAATATCTATAAATGGGAAATTGAAGGTTAGAAGAGAAATCTCCAACCAGTCATCCAGAGAATTCCAGTCTTCCAATTTTCATATTAAATAATAGAAAATGTCAATGCATAATCTGGTCTATGAGGGATTGTTGCCTCTCTCTGAGTCTCCAGAAAGCATCTGGCAAAGTATTAGAGGTTTCTAAAGCCCCAAAAGATAAAAACTTGTGCAATATCAAGGATATACTGGAATTAATACAGTATCTCTGCATATTCCTGTCAATACATTTGTTGTGGGAACCAAATGCATTACTGAGATCTGCCTTCAGAACAAACACCTCTGGGTATAGATAGGGTGTACAGTTGATTGATAACCCGCAGTGTTCAGACTTTTTCTGGGAATATTCTGAAGTTGAAAAGAGATACTTCACAAAAAGTCATACTCTGATTTTAGGCACAGTTTTTATTTAATGACTTGTTTTAATAAAGCTATAGGCCTATCATCTCCTCACTCAAACTGGAATGATGCTGAAAGGTGTAGTTTCAAGTATCTCAAGGAGTTGGCTGAGCCTTTGAGAGCATATCACAGTCCACTTTCTTTCTTTGTACAATCTTGCTCCCTTCTATGTATTCTCAACTCTACCCTACAGTCCACTTCCAGGGATGTGGAATGGTATACTAATAAGTAAAAATGTATTGCTTGGAGAGTTAGGTATCTCAGAACAAAGTTAGCAAATCATGGCCCACTACCTGTTGTATGAGAAATTTTTTACTAAAACACAGCAAATGCTTATTTACTACTGCTGTTGTGCTGTGACATTACATTGGGGTAGTCACTACATAAACTTTATTGCTCACAGAGTGTAGTCTAGTTGCTGTCTACCACAGGTTCCCAAATTTTTCAAAAAGAAACAAATTACTTGGAACCATGCCCCCTATTCTCTCATCTCTGAGCAAAGAAACAGAAAGATAAAATGACAAATTTGTGCTCTTTTATGTATTTATATTTGATTCCAGCACTACCCTTGGGGACAGTATTGCCTTCTTTGGGTATCTATGATAGATCTTTATATAATAACTTTTTAAAGTCATGCATTAGTTAGTAAAATTTAACAGACATTTGAGGAATAGGTCAGAAATAATGATTACAAGGTTAATAAATTGGATAGCTATTGTTGGGCTAATTGATACTAGAGAAAGAGAGAGAGAGAGGAAGAAAGAATATAAAAGTAATCAATTAGAAGCTATGTGTGAAATCCAGGGGGTACTTTTTGGTAGTATTCAAGGAATATTAATTACCTGTTGATGGAGAACTGAGTAAACTCAGGAGAAGGTTTAAACTGAATTATAAAGACTAACAAAATGCTAGAGAGCATTAAATTCTTAGTCCAAGGAGGTCTGCTTTACTGTGATCAGGGCTTGATTGGGAAATAATGAGGCAATAAAAATGAAACTGAGAATTTTAGGTTGATGCACTTAAAATATCTTGAATCCTTATGGCCCTAAGTCCTCTATGCTCATAGAAAGGTTTCTTCCTCACATGCAAGTCAGCATATTCCCATACTACCAAATCTGTTCTTGCCTCTCTTTCTGACTACTATATTAATAATTAGAATTAAAACACACTAATATCTGGCAGCAAAAGCACTTGGTTTATAAAAAAGATAAGAGGTAATTGTTATCTCCAGTGAAATGGCAGCACCAAATCAGGATATACCAAGAGGAGCCAGGGCCCTGCAGACAGTATTCTGAGTGTGCTCCATTTTAAGAAGAACATAAAGTTTCATTAAAAAGAAGCGTTTATTTTTGTAAAAGTATTCTCTCTAGAGTCAGGATCTAATATTCTGGCAAGAATCCTGGGAATTGTACAAAGGCACCAAAAAATAATTCTCCTAGAAACTTGAAGAAAGCAATACTTTATAGGTAAAATAAGTTTAAGAAAACTGGTCATACTAGAATGAAGATCCTGTGTAAGTCCAGAAAACTACCAAATGTATGTTTCTATGAGGATGCTATAAGATACTATACATTCTTCCAAAAAAGGAACATAAGTATGCTCCTCTTTACTCTGAATGTGGATGTTCATTCTCATTTTCACTCCCAGTTGACAGTAACACCTCAGCCACTGGTAAAAATGGGAAGATTCCAGAATAATGAAGACTGAGTAGTCATATTCAAATATCAGAAGAAATGAGGAGCAATACCATGTATAACAAGGTCAAGGTGGCAGTTGTCCTGAAGAGCAGTTTGAAGATGGTGAATGGAACCATCTTAATGTTTAGGAGAAAGTTAAGTGGACAGTCAACAAGACTTATGCTGTTTATAAATCTAAAAAAATCAAGAATTCATAATTGCAATTACTTGAACTGTGTCAGTTTCCTTATCTAAAATCCAATTACCCAAACAGTGGCTGGATTTCTAGAAAAAAGAAACCCAAAATGATCTCAAGTACATAGGTTAATGAATGTCTTTAATGCTTCCTTCATGGAAATCTATGGAGATTTATTTATTTGAATGTGCACAAATAACAGAGAAATCCTTAGATATTTCTGAGTATTTTTGAACACAGAGGACAAACTGGCTTGATACCTGAGAACCTAATTTTCCTCATAGCCTTCCAGCTAAAATGGGGTACATATTGGTGTGCAGTCTGCTCTCTGGAAGTTAGAACATCAAAAGAAACTATACAAGTTCCTGAAATTACAACTAGAGTAGAAAATTCTATGATCAGGATGTGGAGAGGATAATCTAAATGAAAACGAACATGGTATTTTTTTAGTTAGTCAATTTTCCATCACTGTAACAACATAAAGTCAAATTAATTTGGGCTTACAGTTTCAGAGCATTCAGTTTGCAGTGGGTTGGCTCCATTGCTTTTGGGATTGTGGTTAGGAGAACATTATGGTGCAGGCAAGCTCCTCACCTCATCGCAAATGGGAAATCAGAGAGAGAAAATGGCTGTGGAATAGGTATAGTTCCCAACAGCATGCATTCAAGGATCTACTTCCTCCAACTTGGTTCTTCCTCCTAAAATTTTCAGCATCTTCCAGTAGTTCATTGGGATCATGAATTCATCAATGGGCTGATCTATTAATGGGGTGGATGAATCTTCATGATCCTATCAATTTCCAAAGTCTCACTTCTGAGAATTGATGTATTGGAGACCTAAACCTTAATATCTGGGCCTTTGAGGGACAGTCCAGATACAGACTTAATATTCTGCCCTTGGTTCCAAAAGTCTCATATTCACACCCTAATGCAAAATACAGTTATTCTATCTCTAAAAGTCCCCAAGTCTAAACATTTCCAGCATCTCTCAAAAGCCTAAGTCCTACATTTTACTGGGACATAAAGGCAAACTCTTATATGTGAGTCCTTGTAAATAAGTAAAAATAAAAATATTATCCACGTGTGGTGGCACACCCTAGTAATCCCCTCACTTGGGAGGTGGAGACACGAGGATTGCCCAGGTTTGAGGCCAGCCTCACTGGCTTAAGAGACCCTGTTTCCAAATAAAAATATTAAAAGTAGGTCTGGAAGTGTAGCCCAGAGATAGAAGGGTTTCCAGAAACCCCAGTACCACCAATAAGGAAACAAATAAATAAATAAATAAATATATTGTTATATAATTCTAACTTAAACTAGGGTAACAGGCATAGGATACATATTCCCATTTCGAAAGAAAGGAATGGAGCACACAAAGGAAGGAGAGAAACAAAGCAAGACAGAAACCCAGCAGAGCAAACATTAAATTTTCAGCTCCTATCTAGCATTTGGACCATATCGTGGCAAGAGGTGAGCTCCTAAGGACATGAACATCCACCTTTATGAACTTGCTGGTTGTTGCCACTTGGCCTCTCATTTTGGTTGGCTCAGTTTTCTGCCTGCATATTTTCTGAGAGTATTTTCTACATTCCTGACATCTCTAACTTTCTGATTTCTCGATTGCAGCTTCAGATTCACTCTGACAGCTTCACTCATCACCTTCTTAGTGCCTGCTCCCAGCAACACTTATCCTGACACTTACTACTGGCACATTTTCCTGGAAATGTACATTAAAAGAAATGATACATAGGTGTCCAGAGCCAATGTCTAAGGCTAGGCTTTCAATGTCATTTTGTAGTGATAACACTGATGAAGAGGAGTTTTGCCTCTATCTCCACTGGATATGACGAGATGAAAAAATATCTACTGAAAAGATATAACTGTTATATGTTGGTTGTAGTTTGGTAGCACATTTTGACATATCATAGAAAACCTCTAATCTTTAACTATTAGTTTTGGAACTATTTCATCTATTCTTAAAATTTTTCTCTAGGGGAAGAACATTGAAAACTATTTAGCTGTACATGAAAAATTATAAACACTATATGTATTACTATAAAACTATGTTAAAACATTGATAGTGGTCCTGCAAGTGTGGGTGTTACTTGACAGATGAATAGAAAAATAATATATCATATGTAAACACAATAGAATTTTACCCAGCCATAAAGAAGAAAAACATTATGTCTTTGAAGAAAAATGGATGGAACTGGAGAATATTATTCCAAGTGAGGTAGGTCAGTTTCAGAAAGTTAAGGGACCTATGTTTTCTTTCATATGTGGTGGACAGAAAATAGAAAAAAATGATTTAATGAAAATGAGAGCACCAGTAGGAGAGCAGAAGGAGATTGAGGAGGAGGTTGCTAATGGGAAGAAGGAGAAATGATAAAGAAAATAGTTTAAATAATGCTATTTCCTTATAGGAAAGTATCACTATCAATCTTACTAATGTATCCTGGGGTGTGGTGGGGGACGAGTACAGTCAGGTGGGATCTGAAAGAAAACATGCCAAGTGCTGTGTGCATGTATATCTGTCTCAATTTGAACCTCACTATGATGTATAATTACAATGCACCAATAAAGGTATGTTGAAAAAATTAATAATGTAAGGTAAATACTTGTAAACCATATAACAAAGGGCTTATATCTAGAACATATAAACACTGCTTCAAAATTAACTGTTAAAAAACACTATCCTAGCCGGACATGGTGGAGCATGCTTATAATCTCCTCGCTTAGGAGGTGGAGACAGGAGGATCCTGCAAGTTCAAAGCCAGTTGTGCTGGCTTAAAAGACCCTGTTTCCAAATAAAAAAAATATAAAAAATAGGTCTGGGAGTGTAGCCTGGAGGTAGAAGGGTTCCATCCCCAGTACAACCAAAATAAAACCAAACAAACAAAAAACTAATCCTATGTAAAAACATTTTCAAAAATTAAATGTTAGAGAATCACACTTCTATTAAAAAGGATTCTATAAGGTATATCTCCAAATACTATCACATTGAGGACTAGATCCCAACATATGAATTTGGGTGTGATACCACTCTCAGCTAATAACAAAGTTGATATATAATCATACATTTGTATGAATGATTATGCATTTTAATTAATATCAATCCTATTTCAAAATGTGGCCTGTTATATTAAAAAATGAACAGTTTTGCTAAATAACTTTCTTTCTATTGAAAAATAGTGACTTATTTTTCTTGATTTCAAAGATTTTTAGACACTTGTTTAAATATGCTTTCCACTTTGCATAAAAAATATCCTAATTTACACCTGTTGTTCCAGCATCCCATCTGGTTTATCATTTGTCCCTGAAATAATGTCTCAGTATGGACAATATATTATGTAGTAAAGTTGTCTATCATCAGAAATTCTTTCACAGAGAATTATTAAACACAATTCACCTGATGAAAGACTTTGTAGCCTTGTAATTTGGGGCTATAATTCAAACTATAAAAAAATTCTGATTCCTGATCCATAGAAGTCACTTGGGCAAGAAAGATAAATATTGTATTATATAAAATATTTTTACAAGACTTATCGTCAAACAAATCTTAAGTGATATATCAAACTGACTTGGAGCCGGTAGTCTAAGACTTTAACACTTTTTTGAAAATTAATATCAATCAACTATGCACAGATTAAACAATAATAAAATCAAACTATAAATTTAAAGCTAAACAATAAATTCAAACAATCTAAGAAATTAAAGTCAAGAAAATGCTGCTGTGAAAGCACAAAAAAAATGCATCAAAGTCTTCCCAGATAATTGCTTTTAAAATTATCTACATGAATAGAACTTTTTTTTTCTCTGAAATACTCTAATACTTGCTAACTGAGAATTTATTTCTTTTAATTGGTGCATTGTAGTCTTACATGTTAATGGAGTACAAAACGGTAGAGAAATATGTGCATACATCACTCATTTAGCCCTTCCCCAATTCCTACCCCATTCATTCCCTCCGCCTCCCTCCTCATGTTTGGCTTAGTGATTGACTTTGATGTTTATAAATGTACTTCATGTACATTAGAGAATTTTCCTTTTATTGGGTAAAACGTTGATATAAATGTCAAACTTCTACATCAGTTGAAAGTCTATTCAAAGATTTTCTCATACTCATTTCTCAGTCTTCTTCTTAATAGCTCTACAAATCATTTTCCACTGATTACCTAGTTATTTTCTAAACTTAAATACCCATACATCCTGGCAAGTTTTATGTGTTTAGTCCAGGTCTCCAGAGAAACAGAAACATTTATGCACTTAGTGTCTTTGCACAGGCCTAACAATATATTTTTCATGGAAAATATATGCATTATGGTGATCCTCCTTCAGGACATTTACCTCTGAGTGTAGGGCATACAGTTGACTGACATTCCTCAGCTATCAGCCTTTTTTCAGGATTTTCCTGAAGCTCAAGAGAGACAGTTTGCAAAGATTTCTACCTTTTTTTCTTGTTTTATATTTCCAAGGTATGAACTTTAACTTAAGATCTTTTTTTCTTTTCATTATACCAATATCTAATATCTTTCTTTTTGTTTTATCTCCATTTTTAGAAAATCCAAAATTTCTTCATTGTGTGTGTGTGTGTGTATACACACACACACACACACACACACACATACACACATACATATATATATATATTTGTGTGTGTGTGTGTGTGTGTGTGTGTGTGTGTGTGTGGTGTGTGTGGTACTGGAGATGGAACCCGGGGTCATTTTACCTCCAAGCCACACCCCCAGTCCTATTTTTTTATTCTTTGTTTTGAAATAAAGTCTCGTTAAGTTGCAGAAAGCCTCACTAAGTAGCTGAGGCTGTCAGCAAACTGGGATCCTCCTGTCTCAGGCTCCCAAGTACTCGGCTTAGCTGGGTATTTGTGGAAGCTATATCTGGGCTTTAATATGGTCCCTTTGTGCAAATATCTTTCTCAAAATACCTCACTGCTATGATTACTTTAGCTATATATGTTTGACCTTAATATCAAGCATAGTGATTTCTTTCACTTTTACCGTTTTTTCCAAAAATTTAAACTATTCTAGGTCTGTGACTTTCTATGTAAATTTCTGAAAAATTCTCTCCATGTGTACAAAATCTCTCTGGGGTTTTTATAGTAATTTCACAAATTCAATAAATCAGTTTGGTTAAATCAATATCTGTATTATCTTTAATCTTCAAATTCAAAGACATAATATATCTCTCTATTTTGTTCTTTGATTTCTTTCCCAAGTCTTTTGCAATGTTCAGCATAAAGATCCTATACATTTTTATTAGTTTTATAGGAAAGTGTTTTATTTGAGGTTATTATTATTATAAATGTCATGACACTTTAAAAATAAACTGTACTCTAACAATGAAAATATGAAAAGTAAAATTTTAAACAGTTTTGATCAAATAAAACACAGATCATAAAGGTCAAGTAAAAAACAGACCATACAAATTTTTCCTATAATCTACAAGTTTGAAAACTTGGCTTTAGGAAGTGGAATTGAGCAAAGTCAGTGGTAAAAAGTGTAATCTCATTTAGTGAAGACAAATAGTCCCTAAAGATAGGAAGTGGGCATGGCTCAGTAGTTTCTCCATGCCCAAGTCAATGGGCTGGGGCATATGTTAAAATGTTTATTCCAGTAAAGAAACTGTATGGGTACAACTAAGAACCAAGTCAGAAACAATGTTGAAGATAGGTACTCAAAACAACACACAACAGTACTGAATCCTTAATATAAAATACTCACAAATCTCACGTGCATTCGGGCTTGAGTATACTTATACTTTGCTTATGTTGATTAGAATTAGCTCAGACATTTCTAAGAAAAAAAAATGTTTTATAAACTGAAGAAACCCTAGCCAATACTATGAGGGCAGAAAAAGATCTAGTAAGCTGTTTTTCCTTGTAGATTATGGGAGAAACACAATATTATTATTTTTCCAAAGTTACCCCTCCCTACAAGTGACAAAATCTAAATGAATAGAATATTTGCTTATAAGAAACAGGACCTAAAAAACGTGGAAGAACTATTTTCACTAATTGGAGCTTAAGTCATGAAGTCTTGAATCTACTAGTCTTGCTCACTGGAATGCTACTCTGAGACCACAAAGCAAAAGAACATGGTCCAATCTACTGGGGTAGGAGAGTCCACTCAGAGTAGAACTAGGACCCCAGCTGAGCACCACATGAACTGCTAGACATGTAAGTAAACCCTTGTTTACACTTAGTAAGGAACCCAGGCAAAATTATCAGAGGTACCAACCATCCAGCACATGATATTGTGAGAAATGACAAATTATTATTGTTTTTAAACCAATGGCAGACTGATGAAGCCTGTCTTGGTGGTGCATGCCTATAATCTCAGTGCTTGGAAGGCAGAGACAGGAAGATCACAGGGTTCAAGGCCAGCTTCAGCAAAATAGTGAGATGCTCAGCAACGTAGCAAAATCTTGTATCAAAATAAAAATTAAAACGACCTGGGGGCATGTAGATCAGAAATAAAATGCCTCTGGATTCCACCCTCAATACAACAACAATAACAATATTAATAATAATAATTTGTTGTATAGCAATTACTATCTAATATACCATATTTACTCTTACTTGGGACATTCAGGGGTAAGATTCAAACATACTTGAAAACTTTGAAAGGTCAGATCAAAGGAAGGTAATAATATTTAAACTCTTCAGCCTTACAGTTCTTTGACTTTGCAATACTTCTTTTGCAACCCGAGATCTTGAAAGTTGAGTAGTTATATAATGTCAAAAAAGTAGGACAGACGCCTTTTTGCTTTCTTATTGTTTCCTAATAAATACCACATTAGTCCTATTCAGCAAAGCAGTTGTTATTAATATTGCAATGCTATAACCAACAAAATTAAAGGTAATAAAATATTTGTATTTTAATAAAACATAATGTCACAGTCTTAATAGCAACTGAAATAAAATTACTTGACTTACTGCATTAATATTTATTTGCAGTGTGAAAAGTTTAGCACTTTGATGATACAAATTTCAATGTACTTTAAACACAGAAAACCTCCCATATGGATATCATATGGCCATTTTAAACTTAGCAGTTTTAGTGCTATCATTTTTTTTTACAAATTATGATGCCTATAAAATCAAATTAATTAAAAGAAAACTAATAAAAGGCACCATTTTTTGCTTCTTCTATAAATATGGATGCAGACACATGTAGAAGTCAAATTTATATTTATTAAATTAATTGGGGAGATGTTTTAAATCAAGGTAATATAGGCCTATTATAAATGCCATCAACATATTAGTTTTATAAAGAAATAAAGTTGTGATAATCTTAGCAGAAACTCATTGGTTTATGCCCAGAAGCTGAATGCAGCCCAGCCCTTAGGTATTCACATTTCTTTACTTTCTTTTTCCATTGGATATAAAAATTAATCTTCCTTTTTTACTCATATTTTAAAAGAAGCTCAACTTCCTTTCAGACTTCACAAAATCTTTCCACTGTCATGACTGTACCTTGAGTTCTGAGTCAGAAAGAAAAAGAAGGCTTTATTGCTGAGTTTGGAATACAAAATTGCTATTTTTACTTTTGATTCAGGACTCTCAACTCATGATAGGCTGTGAGAGGAACTGAGATTGCACAGAAAAAAATATATATAAATATTTTAAAAATTACTGTTATAGAAATGCAGAGCATTGGACTGGCTTTTGAGATTTCCAGGGTACCCTGTGTACCCCTGTCTTGTCCTTCCATTATGAATAGAAAGTAAAATCCCATATGCTCAGGTTCCATTCACAGATTTACTCAGAGGCCAAGAGAAAAAGAAGTATGGGTTAAGCCCTCTCAAAGAATACTCTTCTATTATTTCAGGAAGCTAAAAGCAAAATGAGCCACTCCAAGACTCTGTTACAGAAAATTTCGCCTGCAGGTGACCAAAAATAATGAGGCTAACACAATGTAGAGAGAGGACAGTTGCAGTTTATGTTGCAAAATCAATGGCACTCTTAAGACAAGAAGAAATGTCAAATTCATATTTATTCTCATTTTCTGTACCTGATAATAAGCATGTTTTGTGCTCACATAATAAAAAAGGACATTTGTACTTCAAAATTCAGTTGTCATAAAAAATGCTTTGAGTTAAAAAAGAGCAAATATTCACAAAATAGATCCTGGAGACATTTTAAATTAATAGTCTATTACAAACACTTTACCAGAAAAAAAGAAAAAATGGAATACCACTTATTCCTTATAGTCTGTGATGGATAAAAGAGTATTCACAGGTCATTTTAATGACTAAGGACCACAACAATCTATCTTGAAGACCAATGAGAGAAATAGAATACAAATGAACAATAAAAGGTAAGTACTGCAGTGATCTTTTACCATTATCCTAAATGTAAATGTTTTCTGAACAAAGGCCTTGTAGTATTAGCAGCCTTCAAGTCTTACAATCTGCTCATATTATTGCATACTTTGCACTGTGTCTTGGAAAATGCCAACAGGGTGTGGAATGTCAGAGTGACTTGCCCAGTAGAGACATTAGAACCTTTTTCTGAAAAGGACACCAACCAATTACTTATATTATCTAGAAAACGAATAAAGTGGAAAATATCTATATTGCCATTTCACTTTTAAAATAATACCCAAATGCACACAAAATAACAATATAAGCATGATCAAAAGTAAAACATACACATGTATTCAATTCTGAGTTTCTAAGAAATGCTATTAAAGTTGATGACAAAGCATTAAAAATGCATACCATTGCCAGGTATGGTGGTCATACTTGTGAATCCAATACTTGGGAGGCTGAGACAGAGGATCACAGGTTCAAGGCCAGCCTTTGAAACTTAGAACCTGTTTCAAGGTTTTAAAAAAAAGGTACTGGGTGTAGCTCAAGAGGTAGAATGCTGCTGGGTTTATCCTCAGCACCGAAACAAAACAAAAGAAAAAATCATACCATTGTTTATATATTAGAATTTATTTCAGATATTTGAATTAACTTTACTATGTTAGTGCACTCAATTCCTATAAAAAACCACTGAAGTAGTATTGCTTCAGTAATAATATTTTTTGAAATAAAATAGGTTGAATGTATAAGACAAAATAATTAATCAATCTACCCAAAGATCCCTTATGGAATTTTATAAAGTATAAATGCTGTATAAATATATAGCGCACATATTACTAGATATATATTAATTACTAGATATTGCACTAGCTTTTCATATATACTTTGCTGTTGAATGTGGAAAATACTGATGGAGATATTACCTTCACTTTTCAAATGAGAAAATTGAAGTTCAGAAGAATTAAGTGACATGTCTTGTTGCTCTTGGTGAGTTTTGAATATAGGATTTAATTCAAGCCTGACTAAAACTCAAACACTCAGTCCATTCTACCACACTGCATTCACCTACATAAAAGCAGAAGATCATACTTCATAGCCCAGGTGCTGTTGAACAGTGCACTCTTGGATGGTCAGCGGTTTAACTACTTAAAATTTAAAAATATTCTCTAAATATTTAAAATTTAAAAATATTCTTTATCTCCTTGTGTGAGTATTTCCGTAGGTCAAGAATCCCTGTAATTCTTAAGCTTGTGCTAAACACAATCCGGGTTTTTTTTCTGGTTTATTCAGTGGAATAAATATTCTAGAAAATTTTGAGCATAAAAGAAAAATCTCTATAGTATTTTCACTGACAGAAAATGGACACAGGTCAACAAACACTATGAGCCTGTGATAACATCTACACCTTTCCCTTATATGATTTTAACCTAAAAACTGGATTGACAAATCAGAGTCTTTTATGACCTGAGATGAGAATAAATGAAGAAATAGGGGATATATATCATCATATTTGAAGAAATATATCATTTTAATAACATAGTTTTGAATACTTTCTATTTTTCATAAAAGCAGATGTATTCTGCACATTCCAGAAGAGTAGAAGTAGCCTACCTTTAGTTACTTTTTAATCATAATTGCCAGTTGGAATTTGTCTTTGAGTAGAGTGGGGTTAGTTGATGAAGGGGATTTACAAATCATCTCCAGTACTAAAGGCTTCCTTGGCAAGAACTACCTACATTCTTACCATATCATCTTTTAGATATGCAATCATTCCTGGCAAACTGAGGAAACTCTTTATGATTTTGAAGCCATCAGTATTAAATTATATAGACTATGCTTGGCAGTTGTCTAAGAACAAAAGTAAATATAATAAGTGTTTTCAGGTATTTGGAGAAAATGGTTATGGCAGTTACTAGTCAAATATTATCTTCTTTTCAAGGAGGTCAGTATTGAAGAAGTTATGGAATATAAGTGTTATGTGAACCAACAGTAATGATAGGCAGAATCCAAGATCTATCTGATGTTAAGCTAACTAGGGGCTTCAACAACAGAACACAGTCTAGGCTGAATATTGGCCTTTTGTGCCTATAGTCCTTTGTAATCAAACAAAATATGTTATTAATTAAAGATCTTGAGATACAGATCTTGCATTATTTTTGTGGGATCTAAATACAATCCTGCTGGGCATGGTGGTGCAGGTTTGTAATCCCAGTACTTGGGAGGCTGAGACAGGAGGATCCGGGTTCACGGACAGCCTTAGCTACTTAGAGAGGCCCTTTGAAACTCACTGAGATCCTGTTTCAAAATAGAAAAATAAAAAATAGGGCTGGGGCATAGAATGCCCCTGGGTTCCAACCCCATTATTGCCAAAAATAAAGTAAATACAATCCTAAACATCCTAATAAGATAGAATATTGGGATAGTAAAAGCAAACACATGAAGAGTAGAAGATGTGACCATAAAAGCAGAAATTTCTGTAATAGAATCATTATCCAAGAAATGCTGGCAACTACCAGTAGGTTAAAGAGGCAAGAAAAACAAATTGTTCCCTTCCTCTTACAGAGAGAGCACACTATTGGTGATGACTTGATTTTTTTCTTGTGACCTTGAAATTTTCTGGCCTCCAGCGCTAAAGCAGAAATTTTATAGCGTTTATTTTTAGTACTTTCTTTAGGTGTTTTAACTCTGAACTACTCTCTCAGCCCTATTTTATTTTACTTTATTTTATTTTTTTTTATTTTGAACCAGCATCTTACTAGGTTACTGAGGGCCTTGCAAACTTGCTGAGGCTGGTCTCAAATCTGTGATACCCCTGTTTTAGCCTCCCAAGTACTGGGATTACAGGTGTGCACCACTACACCTGGATTTTTTGTTTCTTACAGTACCAAGTGTATGGTAACATTACACATACATCATTCATGAGGGTTCCATTTTTTTGAAAATCACATCAAAAAAGCTTCACTTCAAAACACTTTATTAGACTGGGCATAGTGGCACACACTTGTAATCCCAGCATTTGGGAGGCTGAGACAGGAGGATCACACAAGTTCAAAGCCAGCCTCAACTACTTAGTAAGGCTCTCAGCAACTTAGTGAGACACTGTTTCCAAATATAAATAGGTCTGGGAGTACAGCCCAGAGGTATAAAAGTCCCTGGGTTCCACCCTCAGTACCAAAAAAACAAACAAAAAAACAAAACAAAACAACAACAACAAAAAAACACCTTTAATGGGTGTTAGGCTTCAACATATGAATTTCATCAATGCTAACAGCCAGTCTAATGAGTAGAACAGACCTAGCAACTTCAAACTTTGGCATTAAAACATATATTTTGGGACTTCCGGGAAGATGGCGACCGAGAAAAGTGGGGCTTAAGAGCCCCGCTAACAACAAATCTCCATTACCACAAAATCAGCGCCTTTTATAGCCAGAAAACACCATCACCAGTGAAACAAAAAATCGCCAGGCTCCAGAGAGAAAGCGGACTGAAAAGAGAGCCACAGAGGAGATACACCGGCCTCACGCCCGAGGACGCGGCAGACGCGGCAGCAGCGCCATACTGCCGGCGGCACCGGCGAATTCGCGGGATGGCTACAGCAAGCCGAAGTGAGCCACTGCGGAACAGCCAGGCGGGGTTTCTCGCCGCTGGTACAATCTAAAGCTCCCAGTGGCCGAGCTCAGCACACACTGCAGGGATTCAGAGTGGAAATCAAAACCAAGAAGAAAAACACCAGCCCCACAGCCGAGGGCATAGCAGTGGCGCCATATTGCCACCGGCGGCAGCAGCAGAGAATTCACAGAATCCAGTACAGCTACACCTGCGTACTCAAGAACAGTGAGTCAAATTTCGGGCCACAGAGGAGAAATCCCAGTACTGTACTCCCTGTGACTTGACCCAGTGGGGGAGGGGCGGTGGCAGAGATATCACACCATAGGAGAACGTGCAACCTGGCACCCCCACAGTCTAAAGCAGCCTCTATCGACTCTCTGGGTCTGAGACTCTGTGCTACAACCCAGTAAAGGAGTAGTGGGGTCTGAGATACTACTGACTCAGTAGTATCTAAGGTGATCCAGAACACCTTAAGTGAAGTCATAGTGACCCAAGTGAAGAACCCAGAGAAGGCACAAACTTCCGAAATCATGGGAAAGAGGAATAATACTGGAGCAATAAATGCCCACAACCCCACAACATCAGAACCCGATAATACAGAAAATCAGAGATTTCTAGAAGATCAAATCAGGAAAATAACTGTAGAAATAATAGAGGTGCTTCGAAAAGAACTCAGAGAGAACCAAAAAGAGATAAAGGATGCAATTAATGAAGTAAAGGCCTCAATTCAAAGCACAAACAACCGATTAGACCACATGGAGAACAGAATCTCGCTCTTAGAAGATGAGCAATCCAAAAATGAACGCATAGTTTCTAATCTAGAAAAAAATATCCGACAGCAGGAATCTGATATTGAAGAAATATGGGCCCATTTTAAGAGAGCTAACCTAAGAATAATTGGAATAGAGGAGGGAAAAGAAAGTGAAACCAGAGGGATCAACAATCTCTTCAAGGAAGTAATAGCAGAAAATTTTCCAGACATAGAGCAAGAGGTCGATACACAGGTTCAGGAAACTTATAGAACTCCCTTTAGACAGGATCGGAGAAGAGGATCCCCACGCCACATAATCGTCAAAATGACCAATGCGGAAGCCAAGCAGAGAATCTTAAAGGCAACAAAAGCAAAGGGTCAAGTGACATTCAGAGGTAAACCAATTAGAATCACTCCAGACTTCCCAAACCAAGTTATGAGAGCCAGAAGGGCTTGGAGTAACATATTCCAAACTCTGAAAGAAAACAACTTCCAGCCAAAAATTTCCTACCCAGCAAAACTTTCTATCAAATTAGATGGAGAAATAAGAAGCTTCCATGACAAACAGAAACTGAAGGAATTTATGTCTTCAAAACCAGCACTAGAGAAAATACTCAAAGAGACTAACTACAAAGAAGAAATAGGTAACACACTCCAGAACTAGAGAAACAAGATTTTCCATCCAACAGACAACTAAGATTGGTTATCTGTGGAGATTCATTATTTATGTTAGTCTTTTACCTATCTCCTAAGGGTATTGTTTGCCTTTATTGTTGTTAATTTTTAGGATTTCTAGTTGGAATATTAATATACCTTCAGATATAGCAATTGGAAATATTTTATCCCATTCTATTAGTAACTGTTAACTCTGTTTACATTGTCTTTGGATATACAATATTTTTTTTATTTTTTAGGGAGTTTGTATACTCCTCTGTTGCCTGTGCCATTGAAATCATAACCAAGAAATCACTGCCAATTTCAATGTTGTGAGGTTTTATGACCCAGATTTTCTCCTAAAAGTTTATAGTCTTAAGATTTATATTTAGGTCTATTATCTATTTTGAGTTAATATTTGTATATGGGATTAGGTAAGGGTCCAATTTTATTCTTTTTCATGTAATTTTTATTTTTTAACAATATTTAGTTAAAAGATTAATATTTCCACCACCAAATGTTCGTGGAAACCTTTTCAAAAATACTTGACAATATAGGGAAGAATTTAGCTCTAGGCTTTTATTTAACTCCAATGGTTTATATATCTACCTTTAGAATAGTACTACACTGTTTCAATTATTGTCGCTTTATATGGTTTGAAATCAGAAAATATATATCTTCTAGCTTTGTTCTTTTTCAAGATCGTTTTGGGTACCTAGAGTCCATATTCCACATTAGGATAGATTTTTTTCTGAAAAATAAATATATAAATATATGATAGTTTCACCTAAAAAATAGAAAAAAATATTCTCTGGTAAGAAAGAAAGCAAAAAGAAATATTGAAATGTTATCTTTAAGTCATCAAAAGCTTGGTATCAGATAAATGAAACTGTTATGTGAGATTATCATTTTTAATTTTAGATAAATTGCCATAATACTAGATGTCAACTACTAAGCCAAGCATGGGAGGGAGGGATAGGGATAGAATGGGGTGGGGATTGGGTGGGGGCTGACTGGGCAAAGTGTTCATGTATGTCTACAAAAGTATGTATCCTACTATGATGTATGAATACAGTGCACCAATAAAAAAAATTAAAGCAAAATAATAAAAAATAAAAAATAAAAAGAGAAAAAAAAACCATATATTTATGCTGGGTGTGGTGGCACGGGATTGTGATCTCCATACTTGAGAGGCTGAGACAGAAAGATAGCACTTTTAAGGGCAGCCTCAGCTACTTAGTACTTGGGAGGCTGAAACAGGAGGATTGCAGTTTTGATGACAGCCTCAGCTACTTAGTGAGGCCCTCTGCAACTTAGTGATATCTTGTTTTAAAACAAAGAATGAAAAATAGGGCTGAGGTTGTAGCTCAGAGAGGTATAATGTCCCTGGGTTTCTTCCCCAGTACTGCAAAAGAAAAACAAACAAATGACAAAAAAACATATATTTTTAACGGTTGCTGAGCAAAGATTTTTACTGAAATTTACTTGAGAATACCAAGGTAAGGAGTATGCATCTGTGATGTTATCCAAAATAGGAATTGAGCAAGTAAAATTCTGGAGACGAATTACTAAAAAACACTAGAGGGATTACAGAGGACAGACATAAGGACTGAAAATTAGTGCAGCTGCTATGGAAATCAGTATGGAGATTACTCAGAAATTTGGCAATGGATCCACCATATAGCAGCGCAATTCACAATAGCCAAATTATGGAACCAGCCTAGGTGTCATATCAACAGATGAAGAGGTAACAAAACTATGGGATATACACACAATGGAATTCTACTCAGCAATAAAGAAGAAGAAGAACATGCCATTTGCAGGGAAATGGCTGGATCCAGAATCATTATGTTAAGTGAGATTAGTTAGTCACAGAAAGTAAAGAGCTATGTTTTCTTTCATATGAGGAAGCTAGAGAGTAATTGGGATATAAGAAGAACTTTATATAAAGGAGAAATTCCAGTGGAGCCAGAAGTGTTCTAGGGAAAGGTGGCTGGAGTGGTGAAATAGAATATCAATGAAAGAAACACTTCCAATGACATTACATATGTGAGAATATTGGTGTCAACCTCAATATTCCATATGGGGGAGGCCAGGAAAGTGAGGAGGAGGCCAAGGGAGAGCCCACCAATTACTGTGTGCGTGTATATCAGTATCACTGTAAACTACATTATGATGAGAGATCGATAAAATATTTAAAAACAAGAAATTTCTTTGAGACAGAAAAAATAAATCTGTTACTTTCTTGACCTAAACATGATCCAAATGATTTTCTTTCTTTTTCTGAAAATTGGTCCGTATAGTGAAATTTATAATGATAAAAAGGGATATATTATTATTGAAAATTTAGTAGTCATAAAAGTAATGCTACTTCTACTTATTTTCTCCAGAAAAGTAAAACAGAAAATTTAGACACTTTTAGAGATTTTTAACTTTAGCAAATAGTCCTACTCATCTGGAAGAACCGAACTTAGTGTACTAGACATCCTTTCTGTCATAGAGGAGCTACCACACTTCACTCTCTGATACTATAACCTGAAAACTGTTACTAGAGAGAAATTACAACCACTCTTAAATGTTTCCTCCCAGTGAAGGACAGATGATACTAATTGGGTAGAAAAAAAAAGATTCATTTCTATGCTGGGAAAGTTAAATGACTTACTTCATTGATAAATTTGGGAAGCATACCTGGGCAGACACGGTCATCTTAGATCCTCACAGGAACATCTACTGGGAAAAGTAAAGATTCTTTATCCAGTATTGTGGTGCTTGATAAGTAAGCTCGTGCATTCTGTGCAACAAATAGTCAATTTTTCTTTTGCACTAAAAAGAATCTTCCAGTTTTTTTTTTTTTTTTTTTTTTTTTCCCAGTACTGGGTATAAAACCCAGGGGCAGTCTACCTCCAAGCTACACCCCCATCTCTATTTTGTATTCCTTATTTAGAAACAGGATGTCACTAAGTTGCAAAGGACCTCACTTAGTATCTGAGGCTCTCCTCAAACTGCTATCTTCCTGTCTCAGCCTCCTTCATGAACACTATAATAGGTGACCGCTTGCTCTCTATGCTTACTTTTTTTTTAACTAGCAATTAGAAGGAATAATATTATTTTAAAGCTTTCAGTGTCAAGTGATATATATTTATTTCAAGTATGAAGATCCATGTTTACACATGAGTCTGATGGGACACAAATTGGGTTATCTCCTAATGATTCCAATAAAGCAGTCCACTGATTATATTTTCAAATAAATTGTATTGCATATATTTAAGGTACACAGCATCATATTATGGGATACATTTACATGGTAAAATTATTACTAAAAATATTACTTAAATTTTAACAAACCTATATGAGTTATTTCTCATTTTGGTCTCAAAAGCCAGACATTGGGGTCTTCAAAGTTGCAATCAGGAAACCACTTACTGTAATACCACCACAAATTGCACAAATATAACAGAATGGTTAAAGTTATTTTAGAACTGGTGCTTCTGGCTCTGAGTTTAAATGTGTCTCACTATGAATCTGGCAGTTTGACTGAAATTGCATCTCTGAAAAAGAAATGTTCGGAGTATATGTTCAATAGGTCCCTTTTTGCTTCTGTAAGTATGACATTAACTGTCACAAACTGAGTTTGAAAATTCATATCTTGAGATCATAATTTTATTTTGTCATTGTGAAAGTCATAGGGTGATTCCACTACAGCACTGAGGCTTGGCTGTGTAGGATGCTGGAGGAGCTAGAGGGCTGGTCTCACACTCAAAGGATAAAAGAATCACCCAGGAAGTTTAGGCTCCATGCAGCTAACACTGGCCGAGATCATGGCTTCTCAACAGGACATCAAAAGTCCAAGGAATCCATGAGTCCAAGGAGGGAAATACAGTTAAGCAGAAACATCAAAGGGACTTGCAAGGACCCTACAATGCCCTATTTGTTTATCTGGGTGACAGACATAATAAGATCAAATTAATATTATTTCTTAAATTGTATCTACTATTTTTAAAGTCAAGGTAAGATATACAGATAGTAAATACACAATTTAGTTTTGACAAGCATATGGACCAATGTAATCAACATAAGCATAAAAATAGAGATAATTCCTCTATCCTAGACAGTGTGCGTCTCATTTCAGCAAATTTCTAACTATTCAGCAATATCTTTTCTGATTGTCATATCTCTAAATTGTTTTTTCTGTCCTTCAATCACATTTAGAATTTGTTTTTCTCTTTCATTTTACTAAATATATATTTCTGAGATTCATCCATATTGCTGCATGAGTAGACAGTTTACTCTTTTTTATTTTAAGTAAACCCCACTGAGTCAAATTTATATACAGTGAAATGGACCGATTTTTAACTGTACTACTTCAAAAAGATTATTTTTTCTTAAATTCAGTAAAATGAAAGTTACTCAGAGACAGCCCCCAAATGACCCATGCAAACAACATCAACAACAACAAAATGGTTACCAATCCAGTAATTTTGTAAACTGTAAATAAAGAATGAATATTTGTCCAATCATTAATTCATCTCAAGAAGTATTTTGCCCATATTTAATTTTTTTAAATAAAAATGTTCTCAAAGTCTTAATGATGGTGAAATGAAGGAAGACAGCATTTTCCAGTTACTTCATGACTTGGAATTGAACCATTGTGAATAAAGCTTCTCCTTCTCAGCAAGAGACAAAAAGGCAATCTGGGCTCAGTGGAAGACAGGCTACCTAACCAAGTTGTGCAGATTAGTCATATTTTTGTTTAAAATTTATAAGTTGTAGTTTTTAAATCTAAATCAATGTTGGATAGGAAAAATTAACCACTCTCAATTAAATTATAACATTTGGGGTTGAGGAGGTGTTGGCAATTATTTGAAAGAAGACTTTTATTTAAAGAGGTTTAAGAGTGAATAATTTGAGAATAAGAGTAACAATCAAAACAAGTTATGGTATCAGGGTCAGCACAGGAAGCCCAAATTAATTGAGAGTAATTTTATTTGTTTTGTGGTGATCTGCTCATAAGGCCCTTAAATTGCATTTTATCAAAGTAATATGAAGACTTACCATATGATATAAAGTAAATACCTTTAATAATCTCAAAATGCAATATTAGAGTATACCTGTTTTTATTTCAAGTTAGAAAATATATTAAAAATCTCAGAAATTGCAAATATAAGAGACTTACATATATTCCCTGAAAACTTGGCAGGAACTCATTTTTCTGGGACATGTTAGTGTTTGAGATGCTACAGGAACATTATATGGATAGAAACAAGTCATAACCATACGAACACCAATTTTGTTTATTTACTTTGACAACAACCAATGTGCACAGTTACTGCTTCCATTGATTATGGTGTGAGGAAAAAAAATGTCCTGAAGATGACCATAGGTGAATATAAAACTCCGTACAAAATTGCTGACAAATACAGAAATGATCTTTACAACAGAATTTTATTGTATTTTTATTCCAGTATATATACAGGAATATATTACAAATAGTATTTTATATTGTTAATAAAAATGGCTGAAAATATCTAGTTAAATCAATGTTTCAGTTAATACTGTACTGAAGAATAAGAAGCAGGAAAGAAAAAAGAAGTCAGGGACCAGCCCGCTGGATATCTATCTATTCTGTAAGACGATATCAAAATCACTTGCGTCATAGTTTTCTATCTTGATGGAAATAAATTCATTAATCCTTTGTTACACACCAACAGGAAATAGCCTCCAAGAAACTGGCTAGATGTTAAATTGCAACATGCATCAATGAAGTTAATAAACATACAAATCCCAGGCCTTTTAATAGGCAAAAAGGCAAGACACATTCAAGAAAGGAAGGGCAGGATACGAGCAGAAAGAAGGGAAAATATATTGGTAAGGTAATTTGCCTAAAGGGATTTGACATCAGCAAAGTTCTACTTTTTAACTTACTGTTTCCAGACCAAATGGCACTATTTTTATAGCTTTATTTCTGAATTTATTTAGCAGATAAGCAGAGGTGGCAGAGGATTCAGTAGGAGAGTTACTCTCCAGGGTATATGTGCCAGGGATTTCTTTTCCCAATACATCTTATTTGAAACTACAGCAGCAGTAGGATCAAAGTCCTTTTCAGCAAACTGAGTCTTTTAATATGTTTCTCTGTTGCAGGGTTCACCTAACCAGAGAATATAATCACTTGTGCCTCAGTAACATTATTGTTTTAATGCAAGAAGTCTAACTTATGTTTTTTTCTGTTTTTTTCAGGTAAAATAAAGTGCAGATGAAACAAAAACTAAAATGTCTTTAGTATAGCATCAGTTCAGCTCTTGTTTGTTAATTCTCTGTCTCTTTCTGTGTGTGTTCATGTGTGTGTGATTGAAAACAAAATCTTCTCCCAACCAAAGAACTCTCTCCACAAAGATAACAACAACAAAAAGTTAAAAATGAATAAGCACCAAAGTAGAATGATCATTAGTATGAAAAAAGCAATCATACTAAGATATTACCAATACAGAAAATTCTAGCTCACCCTTTTAGGTGGCCAAGTAGATAAGACTCAATTTTTACGGCTCCTTGTGATAAACAAGGAGTTCTCAAGTGGTGGTCACACATGGTTTCTCCCAGAGGCCACTGATAATTGTGTTGACCTTCTATGCAAGCTAACTAATTGTTCAGAGGCAAATAAAACTTTTTTTCTGACCAAAAATAGTTTCACAATTTGAAACAAGTTAGCTACTAGTTAGTTCTTATTTTTTTAGTTCTCACAAATAAGATCATTATTTTCACTGATGTTCACATTTCAAATAGATGGGCAATACACATACATATACAATACATATATGTGCATGTTGTATGTGTGTGTTTGTATGTGTGTGTGTGTGTGTGTGTGTGTGTGTGTGTGTGTGTTAATGCAACCAAAGCAAAGTATATATCTCAGGTCAAAGATCCTATAATAATTCAATAACATTTAGCATGAAGCTATTATTTTTTTCACAGCCCTATCTCACAAATACTTCAGGTAAAGCAAGTTTTGTTTTGTTTTGTTGTGTTGTGTTGTTTTTGTTTTTGGTGGTACTGGGGTTCTTAGACACCCTTCTACTTCCGGTCTACACTCCCAGACCCATTTTTATACTTTTTAAATTTGGAAACAGGGTCTCTTAAGCCAGCGCGGCTGGCTTCAAACCTGTGCGATCCTCCTGTCTCCGCCTCCCAAGCGTGAGGATTACCAGAGTGCTCCACCATGCCCGGCTAAAGCAATGTTTTATTCTTATATAAAATACAGTTTTTCATAAAAATAGAAGAAAACCTTAGAGATTTTATATACATATTTATAGCCTCTTTCAGATATTTGACAATTTACATAGTACTGTGGCTAGACAAATATCAATATACATCATTTTTATATTGTCTAGCCAAGAGAACTAATTTCCATCACAATCAGAATAGAATCACAGACTGTACTGACTTTTTTCTATAACAAAGTATAAAAATACACAAGGTATAAAAATACAAACCTGTTTAAATATTTGTGCAAATATAAGTATATAATTTTAATTTATACACTATAAAAGTAAAATACTTTTAACAGCATAAAATTTTTGTTGTTGTTGTTGTTTTGCAGAGGTCCTCATGTAGGGATACCTCTGCCGCATTTTCCTCCAGGGAATATTTAGTAATGTCTGGAGCAATTTTTGATTGTCACAACTGAACGTTGTCAGTGTTATTGACATCTTAAGGTCAGAAACTAGGGATTCTGCTAAAGACCCTACAGTACATTGGACAGCCCTCACAACCAAAGAATTATCCAGTGCAAAATGATAATAGTAGTAAGTTTCAAAAATTCTGATGTGTCATAGTAAATTTTATCATATTTTCTAATTACCACAATTCAACATTTTTTTCCACATTGAGAAGTCCTGATCTACTGATACTAAATTGAAATAAGTTGATATTAATTTGCACTGACATAGAATTTATAAAATATAAATAGATTATCTTAGTTCATACATATTTTAATAATTATCTTTTATTATCAAATAACTTGAAAGATATAAGATAATAAAAGCAACATTTATAGCACACAGGTAAATGTCCTAAAGTCTCCTATCTTGACAGTTTAATTTGGACTAATTTAGTATCACAGAAAGAAAAATATCTCAACAAAGCTTATGATTTCCCCAAGTTATTCAGACTAAAGTTGACATGTTTGAAGTTTCTAAACACACAATATATGCAAATTAATCACAGACATAATTCAATAAATGTTAGAAATAATTATGCTAAATCTTTGACTATAGAAAATTAAGTGATTTAAAGATGAAAATTATTAAACTTAAATATGTTTAAAATACAAATTCAAATTCTTTTAAAAACAGTATCTGAAAATAGAAAAGAAATATATAAAATGAAGATTTATATTATATAAAAATAAGCATTTCTTACCAATATATATTTCTTACCAATTGTTTCACTATCCCAAATTTATGTCCCAAACATAAAATCCATTGCCAGTGGCAGAATGAGATTCACAGACTCTATTATAAAATTAAATCAGAAAGCTAAACACCTATGATTTCAATGTCAAAGTTATGGAATTATGCTCACCATAATTGCTCTACAGCAATTTGTTGAGGATAAATAAAATAACTGTTTATATAGAGATCTTTAATTTGACTTAAAAATTTTAATTTTAACAAAATAGGTAAGGCTATTCATAAATTTACTTTATGTCCCGGGAACTGAAATTCCCTTTTCTATGATTACATTGTTCCAAAATCCATTACTTCTCAACACCATCTCTGAAACAATTTTACTGTGATTGCATTGTATCAAACTCTGTATCTCTTATTCACCAAATAATAGATTTTTTTTTTTTTTTTACTTTCCTGGCACTAGACAGAAGACGCACCTTCTCTTTGATTATACCTGAACAAGTCTAAATACTCTGCCTCTCTTTCAGATAAGTTATTCTTTGTATTTGCCATTTCTAGGACGCGGTGCTATTTGCAAACCACTTAAAGTTCTATTCTGAATAAATAAACAAAAATTCTCATTATAAGGGAAACTTCCAAATCATAACAAATAGAACAAAAGAGAAAACCCTTTGATAAATACTTCAGGTTTTATATTCACAAATATTTAAAAACTCTAAAACTATGTTTTATGACAAACCACAAAAGAAAAAAAAAGACTGTTGGCAATAGGTTAGGGGAAATATTTATGTTGTATCTCAAAGCTGAAAAATTATTTAAAGGAAATTCAAGCTAACAGTCTCATGTCTTTCTTTAAGTCCTGGGTCTTAACCCAAAAATTAAAATCAAGTAATTTCATCAACATGAGAATAAACTTTAAATTAAAATAAGGCATACTAGAAAGATTTAAACATTACTAACCCTAACTAAATACCTCTGGAAACATTTTCTCCCTCTCTCATCATTTGGCTTCTTTTATTTCCTTATTTCTTTAGCTAAATGAGAGGACATATATAAATGGCTTTGCTTGAAGCTACTGATAATATGTATCTGTATTCATTTTTTGTTGCCTTGAAACAATCTTTCACCACCTTACTTCCCAAAAACAAATATATTTTTAATAAACATTTACAAAACTTTTTTGGGGACTTTTAGCATGGTCTAACTGGATTCTTTGTCCTAGGTATCTCATGAGGCTCTAACCGGCCTTTGGCCACAGCTATGAAACTCTAAAGACTGGGGAAGAATCTGGTTCCAGCTTGCTCTTGTGCATGGTCTTGGAGGGATTCATTTCCTTCCTGGCTGTTGGACCAAGGGTTTCAGTAGTAACTTTTCTGCTTTGGCCAGATACTGTTCTTAGTTCCTTGGCACATGGGTCTCCCCACAAGCCAATTCACAATAAAGCAAGTAGCTTCCAGAAAGCTTGCAAAAAACAGAATCTGCCAGAAAAGGCAGAGGTAGAATATCATTTAGTGTAATCATGGGCATGGCATTCCATCACCACTGGGCTATGGTGGTTTAAGAAAACACAGGCAAGCTGGGGGGGGGGGTGGCACATGCTTGTAATACCAGCATTTGGGAGGCTGAGGCAGAAGAATTGTGGTTCACAAACAGCATCCGCTACTTAGTGAGGCCCTTGGCAACTCGGTGAGACCCTGTTTCAAAATAAAGAATAAAAAGGAAAACTGGGGTATAGCTCTTAGGTACAATGCCCCTGGGTTCCATCCCCAGTACCACCAAAAATTAAAAAAAAATAATTGCACAGGCAAAAAGGGAATTTTCGAGGGAATATGAAATATGAGGAGAAGGGACACATCAGATACCACTTTAGACTCTGTTCTACACAACAGCTAAAATATGTTGGTCAGTTAAGGTTCCAAAAATTTATGGTAGTCTCAATTTTTTCTCCTCTCTGTAGTGCCAAAATGAATGAATCTCTTCTAGTCATTTAACTCCCAAGAATAAATACTACTGATTTTTACTAGCTCTTGCCTCTCTTACAACTGGGGATGGTATCATAAACTGCACAACTGGGGAATAGATACAGTTTACAGTTTTCACTGCATCATTCTTAGTTTTCATATTTACAGTTTCACAGTTGGTCATTTAAGTAACCCAAAACATTTTAAACCCACATGAAATTATTATAACAGCAAAGAAAAATTACCTACGTAGCATGGGGAAGTTTATAATAGACTTATAGTAAAATAAGTAATAGTTTACCCTTATTTTCTTTCTCAAGCTGTGTATGGTGGCACATGCTTGTAATCCCAGTACTTGAGAGGTTGAGAAAGGAGGATCTCAAAAGCCAGCGTCAGCAACTTTGTGAAGCTCTCAGCAACTTAGAAAGATTTTATTTCTAAATAAATTAAAAATAAAATAGGTCTGGGGATGTAGCCCAGATGTAGAAGGCCCCTGTTTTCCATTCCCAGTACCACAATAAATAAATAAATAAATAAATTTTATTTTTAAGTAATCTTTATTATTTTCTTTTTTCCAACCATAAGTATATATGCATACCTACGTACTTACATACGTATATATACATGTATATCTTCCCCTGCCACGGGTTGAAATCAAGGACTACAGTAACATATGCATATGCACCTTCATAGCAGCACAATTCGTAATAGCCAAAATATGGAGCAACCTAAATTTCTATCAACAGATGAATGGATTGCAAAATTATGGAAAATACACAGTGGGATTCTAATCAGCTACAAAGAAGAACAAAATCAGGTCATTTGCAAGAAGATGGACAGACCTGGAGAACATTATATTAGGTGAAATCAGCCAAGCACAGAAAGAGAAGGGATATATGTTCTCTATAATATGCCCAAACTAAAGAGTATTGAGGATACTAGAGGGACTGCAGATAATGGAGGGGAAACCTCAGCAAATCTAGAACGAAGGGTAGGAGAGGAAGAAGGCTGAGGCTGATTAATGGAGGAGCTACATTTGAATATGTGTATGAATGTAGCATGGTCAACCTGACATTCAGTGTTGGGAGGGGGGAAGGAGAAGTTGTGGGAGGAGAGGGCACCAAACACAGTCTGAATCTATGGCATTTTCAATATGATGCACATTAAATAAATAAATAAATAAATAAATAAATAAATAAAACAAATAGTGAATTTTTAAAAAATACTTATTATAACATTACGAGAAACTGGGTATCCCAGAATTGGAATGATCCCCATTCAATTGCTTTAGAGCTGAAATATCTTGCACTATCCTACATGATCCCCTGCCATATGTATCCTTTGATAACCTTTTATGAGAGATGAAAAATTAAAGCGAAGATTCCCTTTGTCCCACCTGTGATGGGCGCATGCTGCTGTCAGTCCAAAGTCTTTGCTGCTCTTGCATAGCCCTAGAGGACCTGAAAACATAGTTAAGTATTGATTTGATGGCTACAAATACATTTTAGTGAGTAGATATATTAGAAAATACAGAATATGAAAAAATTAAGGTAATATTTCAGTTTAGAAAAATATGTTTCCACTTAGTACCTGCAAAAGTCACACTGTTTTTATGACTTTCCTGGGATAGTGGCTCTTTTAAATAATGGGCTAGTATTATATGTCACTGGATGCTGGTTATATCATTAGCCAGAGACTGAAGGGAAATGCAGAGAGCTTCATTTTGAATAATTAAAAATGACATTTAAATAATCTATAAAATAAATTAGTAAAAAGTAATAATTTGGGCATTTGACAGCAACATATAACCACAGAACAAGTGTATACTTATATATAATTTTCTAGCTATGAGAGGAGAGACAAAATCAAGTTCTGTTTGTTAAAACATGAACTTTTTGATATATTTTAACATTAGTCAAGCTGCCAGTATTATTTAAAATGACCTCAATTTTCAGGCTAATTACAATTTTTAATCTATATTTCTTCTCATTATCATGCTGAGCGCTTTCTTAATTAAATTGTTTTGTGTGTACATCTAAATGAAGCTCTCTGCTTCACTACTTCCTGCACTATGGTACAATTAGATAATAAAGTTAAACATTTCAAGAATGTATTTCATGATTTTTTTCATTTTATTTACCAGCTCTGAATTTAAACTTTCATATATAGGACTTATTTCACTTCCATAATGGGCTTTCCCCTAAAAATTAGTAGTAATATTATTTTCTGCCCTAATTTAGATACTGATTTCTCATTACAGTATTCATTATTACTAAATGAAAAGCTGCTTGGTTTTTCATGTAATATATAAAAGAGATTTGACCCCACCAGCAGCCATCATATCTCTTTTTCTCTCTTTCTCTCTCCCTCTCTCTCTCTCTCTCTCTCTCTCTCTCTCTCTCTCTCTCTCTCTCTCTCTCTCACACACACACACACACACACACACACACAAACACACGACACATAAGAAACCTTCTACAGTTTATCTGGAAGGTCTAGAAACTAAACATTTTTACTTATTTCATAGGGCAAAAGTAATGGGCTAGTATATTTTAGTTTTGCTTCCCTCCAACTTTGAACAAAACACCACTTTCTCTGAAATGCACTTAATCTATTCAAATGAAGAAATAATATCTATAGTAGATTACTTGGTTATGGTGGGGATCAGAAGTGGGGCAGTTTGTTATTTAAAGCATAAGACAAATATAAAAAAGATTAACTTGATATGTTTACAAAGAGAAATCTTAAGTGAAAAACAATGTGTAATCATAAGATCTGTTATTATAAAAGTTGCTATGTCTGGCATCTATTGTTATAGAATGGAAAGGTTTTCAGGAGACAGTCAGAAATATAACTGGGACTTCTTTGCTATGACTTAAAACCACTAAATTCTACAAACAGTCTGAGGAAGGAAACCAATCTCCCTCTAATGCTTCTGTGAAGGAACACTGGGCCACTGATGCCTTTCTTTTATTCTCTTCAGGGGCCTGTTGGATTTTTTCACCAACAAGTCTATAAGAAAATACATACTGTGTTGTGTAAAGCCACAAGTTTTGTAGAAATTACTTGTGGCAGCAATTAAAACTAGAACAATATTTGATATAACAAGTTTTTCAAAAGTTAAGACAGTGGCATTGCTATTGAAATTCAACTTTGGAAAAACATTCCCACACTCACTTCTTTCTTCTGTCAATTTAAACTATAGTATTACAGACTATACCACACATTGTGGAAATTCAGGCTAGGTTCTGTGGCACGTGCCTGTAATTGCAGTACTTGAGAGGCTGAGATGGGTTTGAGGAGAGACATAGCAACTTAGGGAGATGGGTAACTTAGCAAGACTTTGTTTCAAAATTAAAATATAATAGGGTTGGAGATCTAGCTCAGAGGTAGAATGCCCCTGGGATCAATTTCAAGTTCCAAAAATTAAATAAATATGTAAATAAATAAATAAATAAATAAATAGGTGGGAATGGGGTGAGAATTGGGAAAGGGCGAAATGAGTGATGTGTGCATGTATGTCTCTAACATTTTGTACCCCATTAAGATGTATGACTACAGTGAACCAATAAAAAATGATAAAAGTCCACTTCAAGCCTCTAATGTTTTTCAAGAAGATCCTAAATAATTTCTACAACATTCTGTGCTTCCAGAATGTGCTACACACACTACTCTTAGATAACTTGTGACACTGCATTTACACTTGTGCTTGGACATTTGTTCTTCAATTAAAAATAGTTTTGCTGGGAACAAATTATTATTGTTCTTGTTGACATTTTCTTCTCCCGTCTTGTGTGACCCAAATAGATAAGTTCTTAAATACATACAATTTTCCAAGATGGAATTATGACTGGCCTCCAGTTTTCATTTTCTTTTCCTTTATTCTTTAATTTTCTTTTCTAGGGCCAAAATACTCAAAGTTAAATTTAAAATATTCAACAAAATTCTAGCAAATTAAATTCAACATTGCACTAAAAAGTTAATTTTTTGTGGTATTGGGGATGAAATCCAGGGGCCTGCAACCTCCATGCTACACTCCCAGACCTATTTTATATGTGATTTTGGAAAAGGGTCTCAGTAAGTTTCTCAGAGCCTCACTGAGGCTGGCTTTGAACCTGTGCAATTCTCCTGTCTCAGCCTAACCAAGTACTAAGATTACAAGCACGGGCGACCAAGCCCGGCAAAAAAAGTTCAATTTTGATGAGAAAAAAAATTTTACCTGAGATGTAAGAATAGTTCAATATTTGACAATATATAAATGTGATTACCAAACAGAAGAAACACAAAAACTTATAATTATATCAATAAATGAATTCAATGCCCTTGTATGATTAAAAAATACTCAACAAATTACCTCTAAAAGGAATGTTAAGAGGTATGTTATTCTTGAGAGAATGTTTTTTCCACTGGATGAATTAAAATTATTTTAGGTATTTGTTTTCAGTATAGGTGTATGTTCAGAAATTTATATTGAAGATATTTTTGGCAAGCAAAATAAAACTATTAGATAAACTCAATAAAGTTGAGTAAAGATAAATATCCAAAAACCAGCAGTTCTTATATGAATAGCAAATCATCTGGAAAGCAAATCAGGAAATCAAACTTATTTGCAATAGTTACAAAAATATAAAATACTGAGGAGTAAACTTAACTAAGGGATAATAAGACTCAAAACCATTAAATGTTGATAAAGAAAATATGTCTAGTATTCTTTTTTTTTTCTCTCATGCTCTCTTTTTTTTAAACCATAGATGGTTTAAATAGCTGACGCACCAATAATATTCATCATAATCAATGAAAACATTTTGGTGTTGAAGGCCATGTTTCAAACTTTTTAAGGAGATGACTAATGTCTGCAATGGTTCTGCTAATTTATCACTGTAGATTTTCTTTTTTTGTTCTTCTCTGGCAGTTCCTTCTGCTCTTGCACTTTCTTTAGCTATGTACCTCTTTCTCAAATACAGTTCCTTTATATGTAATTCCTGTAAGAGCTCATAAAAGGCATTTCCTTGTTTGCCATCTCAACCAGTCTTATTAGTGTTTGCAATCTATTTATCCTTGGCAAATCATCTGAAGTCATGGCCAAACCTCATGCACACCTTCTTCCAGGCACCATCCATATACTCCTTGGTGACATCACTCCAATCACAAGAAAGGTCCCTGATGAAGCCAGAGATGCTGTCATTGCTCCAGCATCACTGTCTACCTTGGTTTCTCAGTGGATCATTACTGTGCACAAAAATCCTCCTTAGATTGTTGGACTTAAAACTACCCTAATTACTTTGATTGCATCAAAGAAGTGATATTTGGAGGGAGAAATAAAACTGATTTGGGATGAAGTTCATTAATAAATTAGTATGCATAGAAGCAATATCTACAACAATCAGAATCCTGAAAGGGATGTTATCCCCCAAATAGTACTTCTCTATTTTTCATGGCAAAAGCAATTCAAGACGTCATATCAAAAGAGGAGCTGGGTCATCCATTACTTCATAGTGCTTCTATAGTACACTGGCAATGTGTACTTACCGGCATGCTCATAAGCCCTAGGGTTTTCACTGCGCAAAATGAAAAAGGGGTATTAATTTGTAATGTGCAGTATAATTATTGAGAAAAACCATCATTCTGTCCTTAAAATTCTTAAACTCTGGTATTGACTTAGCCTTCCCATAAATGAAAGTCCTTCAGATATTCATTTTTAGAAGTCAATATTAAATATATTCTTTTGCAAGTAATTTTCCTCCCCAATTGGCTTATCTAGGGCTTCTAATAATTTTTCAGTCCCCTTCACATTAGCACTCATAGACACACCACTTGTTTTATATGATGTAACATATGATTATGCTCAGTTGTTTTTCTGATACTAGACTGAACCCAAGGACATTCTACTTATGAGCTCTACCCATAGTCCTTTTATTTATTTATTTTTCATTGTGAAACAGGGTCCTGTTAAGTTGTTGAGAGCATTGATATGTTGTTAAGGCTGGCCTCAAGTCAGTGATTCTCCTATCTTAGCCTCCCAAGTACTGAGATTACAGGTGTGTGGCACTACTTTCAGCTTGCTTTAATCAATTAAACCACCCAAAGTTGGCAGCAAATTAAAAGTCATAGTTGAATCTATTATTTTCTTCCAACATTGTTGTATTCTATATTCTTCAGGGATATAAAACTACCTGAAGATGGATAAATTTATAAAGAAAAGAGATTTATTTTGCTCATATTCCTGTAAATTGATAGACAAGGCAAGCATTGGCTTAGCTTTGCTGAGAGCAACAGGGAGTCACCAGGTTGTAGTGTCAGGGACATCTATGTGAGGAAGAGGTCACAGCTTGAATTTAGAAAACAGAGATAGACTGAATTCACAATTCTTTTGAGAAAACTATTTTTGATTGATCTCAAGCTCTTTCACTGGTACCCACATTTAAAAAAAATCCTTCCACCACACTGAGAACAAAGAATATGATGTATGAAATTTTGGGGGACAAACACATCCAAACCACAACAATCTCAAATAAACATTTTGTTTTGGCTGTGATGATCATGATTCTGTGAGGAACATGCTTCTGTATCTATTCTTCAGTTTATATCATTGTGAGGTTTCTCCATGTCTAACATCGGCCTTTCTCAAACTTTTATTAGTCATTGTCTTCAAATAACAGAACATTTAAAATTTTTTATCACTTTGTTCTCATTCTTTATGATCATAAGTATGTGTCAAGTGCCATTTCTAATTGGTGAAGAATAACCACCATTAATTTCCCACCTTTACAGACCTTAATTTCTTATAATTTGGTTTCCAGTTCAGTAACTTGATGTGGCCTCTTACCAGAAACATCAACAGTGTATATTGTATACCTAAGGGCTGTGATAAATAATGAGATTAAATCAAGGATGAGAATAAAGAGTTACCATCAAGGGACATGACAGATATAAAATCTATGAAGGCTGATTCTGACTTAACACAGCACACTATTTTATAGTAAATTATTTGCATAAGTGTGAGTATATTCTACATAATAATAACAGCATAGTAAAACATATAATAAGCTGGAATATAGTCACATACTAGCATTATCAAGTATGTATTATACACAATTGTATGCTATGCTCTTAGGTGACCAGATGCATAGTCGGTTTTTTTCTTATACTGACATCATCAAAAACGTGAGTAATTCACTGCCCTATAACTTTCCAATGGCTATAACATGATGAAGTGATAGAATTTCTTTTTTGAACTCTATTACAACCTTCTGCATATGTGGTTTGTTTTTGACTGGTGCATTATTATGCAAGTCACAGAGCAGAGTGGTGCAGCTCTGTAACCCCAGTACTTGGAAGACTGAGACAGGAGTATCACAGGTTTAAGGCCAGCGTCAGAAACTTAGCTAGATCCTGAATTAAAATAAAAAATAAATTAGGCATGTGGCTCCATGGGAGAATACCCCTTGGTGCAATCCCAAGAATCACAGAAAAGAAGATAAAATAGGGGAAAAAAGAAACATTATTTAGTATATAACTCTGTGTGCATATGAGCATGTGCATCTACCTTGTTTCAAAAGTGTTCTACAGTGCCTCAATTTAAGAAAATAGTACTATTTTATACTATAACAAAGCACAAGAAAAATGGACTTTTGGGGACATAATTAATATAACCAAATATAGAAAACACTCAGAAGAAGATAATATTGCTGAGACTATTTGTTTAGTCAAGATACTGACGTTGATACAGTAGTCCAAAATTAAATCAAATGAAAACTCTTAGTATTTTAGCCTATTTGATGTATGTGTATGAACTTGGGTATAGATTCTTTCCTTTGGGTCTTTAGTGTGACAGTTTTTTTTTTCCTTTTCTTAACCTTTTATGGTTTTTCATGTAAAGTAAGTCAACTTGATTTTACTTTCTTAATTACATAATTGGTGCTTGAATATACCATTGAGGTGAACAATCCGTTCAATCTTGAATGCAACCACTGTAAATATTATTCCATCTTATACAATGATTACTTTGCCCTAGTTTCCTTAGAATTTCAAATCTTTACATTTTGAAGTAAAGACGGAAGTTAGCTTAGACCAAATTCCTTGTGTCTTTGAAGAGTTGTAATTACACTAATTATCTGCTCCAGTGCAATGGTAAAATGTTTTAATACTCCACTTTATCTCCTGAGGAATGTACTTAGTTTCTAAGTAGTTGCCATCTGTTTTTTATTTGAACACTCACCATAGGTTAAAAATCCACTTGTGTGTTCAGTGCTATCAACATCATCCATCAAGAACTTCCTATTTTAAGGGCACATACTCTGCAAATGTCAGTAGGAGGCATAAAAGCAAGAGCCACCGCGGGGAGAAGAACCCAGATTTATAACCTTCCCTCACTCTTCTCTTCCTAGGAATTATAGGCTCTGTTTTTTGTTTTACCAACTCATTTCTTCTTATTATTACAATGATCATTACATATTATTCATCAGTATGAGAATAGTCTTTGTAATCTTCTTTTACTCCCTTCCAGGTTTCTTTATTAAAATATCTATTTTTACAAACGACTGTTCAAATTTTCTTAAATTTTAAAATTTAAGAAAAGGAAAGTATAAAAATGAGTAAAATAAAGTGATTGAATCTCAAAATAACATCGTAATTACATTAATTTGAAACAAGGTAGAGAGTATATAAATTTGATTTAAAATAGTTATAAAATAAACCAAATATTCTTCATAGTATTGTAAATTTTTAATACTAACTGGATGATTTTTAAAGGAGATATTGGTGGCTATGGAAAAATATTATAAATTTGTTGATTGTAAACATTTTTTCACTGTGTCACAAATTCATTTGAGAATTAAACAAAACTGCATTCTTCTCCCAGAGGTAAAAATAAAATGTGAACCCAATATTTTATATTTAGTTTTAGAAAATTGAAAGAATTGTCATCCAAAGTTGTATTTTAATGGAAGTGCAAAGATCAGAATAGACAAATAATGACTTAGAATAGCAGATCAAATTTTCAAGTAGAATTGTAAAGAAAGACTGTGTCTTTAAGTGGTAGAATGAATATATTTCTTCCTGCTGATATATGAAGAAACCCACATATTATCCTTTGTCTATACAATTAAGATTAAAAATTCACAATTAATAGTAGTAAGTTCCAATTGGACTATCAGAAATATGAATTTACTAAGACAGAATGAAGACTAAAAGTAGGCAAATATTCTAAAATGAATACAAAAATGGTGTATTCAATTTCCTACATGTTTTATCTCTCACTAAAATAATTAGACAACCAAATGTAAAATTTGAATGACTAGGTTGAGAAAAGCAATTAATGATATAAAATATGATAAACACTTGCATAAAATTTTATTATTTTATTCTTTCTTATTCTACAGACATGTCCAAATATTTCTCATCTCATATTTATTCTAGAAAATATAGACTTAATATTTACAATCTCGGAGTTCAAAGTTGAAAGTGATTACATGAGTATCATCTACTATGTGTCAGTTATAGTTCTAAATGTGAGAAATTAACCAAAGAATAAAAGGTTAAGAAAAATCCCTGACAGAGCATGTAATATAGCAACAATGTGGGCAACCGATGACATTAATAGGTCTCTTAGAAAAATGAAATGGAAATGTCACAAGTTTGAACTTGGCTCTCTCAAGTATTTCATCTCAAACATAATTCTATTACTTCAGAAATATCAGCAAACTTTGGTGAGCATATAAATGTGATTGTTTTTGAGTCTTTTCTTGGCACTTAGTCAACTTGATAACTTACATAGTGCTCTTTTGCTTCTTTCATTTGTGCGGCTGTAACAACCATAGGAAAACCAAACCCACCAAACGAGTATCAACAACAAAACCAGAATGGGTGTTTTATACGCAACACAAATTATACACAATGCTGAAGGCTGGGTAGTGCAAAGTCAAGGTGTCAACAGCTTTGGTATTAGCAAGGGCCTGGTCTCCACCCCCAAGAAGGCTCCTTGTTGGGGCCCTCCAAAGGGGACAAATGCTGTGTTCCCACAGGTTAAAAGAGCAGAAAAACAAAGGAGAGTTAAGCTCTTTCATATAAGGCACTAATTCATTCATGTAGTTGGAAACTTTGTGACTGAATCACTTCCCCAGAGACTCCTCCTAATGCTCCCACAGTGTGTGTGTGTGTGTGTGTGTGTGTGTGTGTGTGTGTATGTATATGAAGTTTCACAAAATGACTATTTGGTGGAGTGGATTCACACCTTTAAATTACAGTATTATGCGGGCGGGGCACGCCAGATGGGGCCCGGGTCGCTGGACTCTGGGCCCCGGCCGAACTGCGCGTAGCACGCCAGACCCCTGGAGAAACCGGACCCAGTAAGACGCTGGGTTCTGGGCGGGGGTCGCGGGCTGGGCACGCCAGATGGGGCCCGGGTCGTGGGACTCTGGGCCCCGGCCGAACTGCGCATAGCACACCAGACCCCTGGAGAAACCAGGCCCAGTAAGACGCTGGGTTCTGGGCGGGGGTCGCGGGCTGGGCACGCCAGATGGGGCCCGGGTCGCGGGACTCTGGGCCCCAGGCAGAACTGCGCATAGCACGCCAGACCCCTGGAGAAACCAGGCCCAGTAAGATGCTGGGTTCTGGGCGGGGGTCGCGGGCGGGGCACGCCAGATGGGGCCCGGGTCGCGGGACTCTGGGCCCCGGCCGAACTGCGCATAGCACGCCAGACCCCTGGAGAAACCGGACCCAGTAAGACGCTGGGTTCTGGGCGGGGGTCGCGGGCTGGGCACACCAGATGGGGCCCGGGTCGTGGGACTCTGGGCCCCGGCCGAACTGCGCATAGCACACCAGACCCCTGGAGAAACCAGGCCCAGTAAGACGCTGGGTTCTGGGCAGGGGTCGCGGGCTGGGCACGCCAGATGGGGCCCGGGTCCCGGGACTCTGGGCCCCAGGCAGAACTGCGAGTAGCACGCCAGACCCCTGGAGAAACCAGGCCCAGTAAGATGCTGGGTTCTGGGCGGGAGGTCGAGCACAGGGCACGCCAGCTGGGGCCCGGATCGCGGGACTCTGGGTCCCGGCCGAACTGCGAGTAGCACGTCAGACCCCTGGAGAAACCGGGCCCAGAACAGAAAAAGATAAAGAAAAACATCGGAGAGGTGGTAAGAAAGCCGTCATGGATGCCAGGACACTGGAGATGCAGAAAAAACTTATCTAAATGCACTGGAACTTATGGAAAAATTCGCCATGAAAGAGGACTGCTATTTCTCTATATTGTTAAGAATCTCAGACATCACATATAAGGAGAGAGTTTAGCGGAGACCAAGGAGAAATGCGGTGTTGAAAGAGTTCTTCGCTATGGTGGTGGAGACTTGTATTCAGGAGAAGCAGAAACCGGATCTTACCAACTTTATTTTTTTGGAGAAATTACACCAAATGTCGAATGCTACCATCACGCATGCTTCGGAACACTGGACAACATTCAGAGTGGAAAAAGAGCCTGAGAAGGATTTGAAACGGTGGAGGCAGTGGCAATGCCAGTGGCCAATATTCGGGGGAGGCAGAGATCTGATACATTACAACTGGAACCTTTGAAATAATAACCACAGAGACAGTGATCGGAACCTGCTGAGGGGTTAGGCGGGCGCCGGGGCCAGTGGCCGACATCAGAGCTTGCTGTGAGGCAAGGCCACTACTGAGGCCTCCGTGGCCGGGATTGGAACCTGCAGAGGGGTTAGACCAATGCTGGGGCCAGCGAGGCCGGCATTGGAGCCTGCCATGATGCAAGGCTTGTGCTAGGGCCTCCAAGGTCGGGTCCGGAACTTGCTGAGGGGTTAGGCCGGTGCTGGGGTCAGCGAGGCCGGCATCGGAGCCTGCCGTGAGGCAAGGCCAGTGTTGGGGCCCCCGAGGACGGGACCGGAGCCTGCTGAGGGGTTAAGCCGGTGCTGGGGCCAGCGAGGCTGGCATCAGAGCCTGCCATGAGGCAAGGCCGGTACTTGGGCCTCCGAGGCCAGGATAAGAGCCTGCCGAGGGGTTAGGCCGGTGCTGGGGACACCAAGGCCGGCATCGGAGCCTGCCTTGAGGCAAGGCCGGTACTGGGGCCTCCGAGGCCAGGATAAGAGCCTGCCGAGGGGTTAGGCTGGTGCTGGGGCTAGCGAGGCCGGCATCGGAGCCTGCCATGAGGCAAGGCCGGTACTGGGACCTCCGAGGCCGGGATAAGAGCCTGCCAAGGGGTTAGGCCGGTGCTGGGGCCAGCGAGGCCAGCATCGGAGCCTGCCGAGGGGTTAGGCCGGTGCTGGGGCCAGCGAGGCCGGCATCGGAGTCTGCCGTGAGGCAAGGCCGGTACTGGGGCCTCCGAGCCAGGATAAGAGCCTGCTGAGGGGTTAGGCCGGTGCTGGGGCCAGCGAGGCCGGCATCGGAGCCTGCCTTGATGCAAAGCCAGTGCTGGGGCCTCCAAATCCGGGATCGGAGCCTGCTGAGGGGTTAGGCCGGTGCTGGGGCCAGCGAGGCCGGCATCGGAGCCTGCCTTGAGGCAAGGCCGTACTGGGGCCTCTGAGGCCGGGATCGGAGCCTGCCGAGGGGTTAGGCCGCTGCTGGGGCCAGTGAGGCCGGCATCGGAGCCTGCCGTGAGGCAAGGCCGGTACTGGGGCCTCCGAGGCCAGGATAAGAGCCTGCCGAGGGGTTAGGCCGGTGCTGGGGCCAGCGAGGCCGGCATCGGAGCCTGCCTTGAGGCAAGGCCGTACTGGGGCCTCTGAGGCCGGGATCGGAGCCTGCCGAGGAGTTAGGCCGCTGCTGGGGCCAGTGAGGCCGGCATCGGAGCCTGCCGTGAGGCAAGGCCGGTACTGGGGCCTCCGAGGCCAGGATAAGAGCCTGCCGAGGGGTTAGGCCGGTGCTGGGGCCAGCGAGGCCGGCATCGGAGCCTGCCTTGAGGCAAGGCCGGTACTGGGGCCTCGAGGCCAGGATAAGAGCCTGCCGAGGGGTTAGGCCGCTGCTGGGGCCAGCGAGGCCGGCATCGGAGCCTGCCGTGAGGCAAGGCCGGTACTGGGGCCTCCAAGGCCAGGATAAGAGCTTGCCGAGGGGTTAGGCCGGTGCTGGGGCCAGCGAGGCCGGCATCGGAGCCTGCCGAGGGGTTAGGCCGGTGCTGGGGCCAGCGAGGCCGGCATCGGAGTCTGCCGAGAGGCAAGGCCGGTACTGGGGCCTCCGAGGCCAGGATAAGAGCCTGCTGAGGGGTTAGGCCGGTGCTGGGGCCAGCGAGGCTGCCATCGGAGCCTGCCGTGAGGCAAGGCCGGTACTGCGGCCTCCAAGGCCAGGATAAGAGCTTGCCGAGGGGTTAGGCCGGTGCTGGGGCCAACGAGGCCGGCAGCGGAGCCTGCCGTGAGGCATGACCAGTGCTGGGGCCTCTGAGGCCGGGATCGGAGCCTGCCGAGGGGTTAGGCCGCTGCTGGGGCCAGCGAGGCCGGCATCGGAGCCTGCCGTGAGGCAAGGCTGGTACTGGGGCCTCCGAGGCCAGGATAAGAGCCTGCTGAGGGGTTAGGCCGCTGCTGGGGCCAGTGAGGCCGGCATCGGAGCCTGCCGTGAGGCAAGGCCGTAACTGGGGCCTCCGAGGCCAGGATAAGAGCCTGCCGAGGGGTTAGGCCGGTGCTGGGGCCAGAGAGGCCGGCATCGGAGCCTGCCTTGAGGCATGACCAGTGCTGGGGCCTCCGAGGCCGGGATCGGAGCCTGCCGAGGGGTTAGGCCGGTGCTGGGGCCAGCGAGGCCGGCATCGGAGCCTGCCTTGAGGCAAGGCCGGTACTGGGGCCTCAGGGGCCGGGATCGGAGCCTGCCGAGGGGTTAGGCCGCTGCTGGGGCCAGTGAGGCCGGCATCGGAGCCTGCCTTGAGGCAAGGCCGGTACTGGGGCCTCGAGGCCAGGATAAGAGCCTGCCGAGGGGTTAGGCCGATGCTGGGGCCAGCGAGGCCGGCATCGGAGCCTGCCGTGAGGCAAGGCCGGTACTGGGGCCTCCAAGGCCAGGATAAGAGCTTGCCGAGGGGTTAGGCCGGTGCTGGGGCCAACGAGGCCGGCAGCGGAGCCTGCCGTGAGGCATGACCAGTGCTGGGGCCTCCGAGGCCAGGATAAGAGCTTGCCGAGGGGTTAGGCCGGTGCTGGGGCCAGCGAGGCCGGCATCGGAGCCTGACTTGAGGCAAGGCCGGTACTGGGGCCTCGAGGCCAGGATAAGAGCCTGCCGAGGGGTTAGGCCGGTGCTGGGGCCAGCGAGGCCGGCATCGGAGCCTGCCGTGAGGCAAGGCCAGTACTGGGGCCTCCAAGGCCAGGATAAGAGCTTGCCGAGGGGTTAGGCCAGTGCTGGGGCCAACGAGGCCGGCATCGGAGCCTGCCGTGAGGCATGACCAGTGCTGGGGCCTCCGAGGCCGGGATCGGAGCATGCCGAGGGGTTAGGCCGGTGCTGGGGCCAGCGAGGCCGGCATCGGAGCCTGCCGTGAGGCAAGGCCGGTACTGGGGCCTCCGTGGCCAGGATAAGAGCCTGCTGAGGGGTTAGGCCGGTGCTGGGGCCAGCTAGGCCGGCATCGGAGCCTGCCTTGAGGCATGACCAGTGCTGGGGCCTCTGAGGCCGGGATTGGAGCATGCCGAGGGGTTAGGCCGGTGCTGAGGCCAGCGAGGCCGGCATCGGAGCCTGCCTTGAGGTAAGGCCGGTACTGGGGCCTCAGAGGCCGGGATCGGAGCATGCCGAGGGGTTAGGCCGCTGCTGGGGCCAGTGAGGCCGGCATCGGAGCCTGCCATGAGGCAAGGCCGGTACTGGGGCCTCCGAGGCCAGGATAAGAGCCTGCCGAGGGGTTAGGCCGGTGCTGGGGCCAGCGAGGCCGGCATCGGAGCCTGCCTTGAGGCAAGGCCGGTACTGGGGCCTCGAGGCCAGGATAAGAGCCTGCCGAGGGGTTAGGCCGGTGCTGGGGCCAGCGAGGCTGGCATCGTAGCCTGCCGTGAGGCAAAGCCGGTACTGGCTCCGCCAAGGCCAGGATAAGAGCTTGCCGAGGGTTTAGGCCTGTGCTGGGGCCAGCGAGGCCGGCATCGGAGCCTGCCGAGGGGTTAGGCCGGTGCTGGGGCCAGCGAGGCCGGCATCGGAGTCTGCCGAGAGGCAAGGCCGGTACTGGGGCCTCCGAGGCCAGGATAAGAGCCTGCCGAGGGGTTAGGCCGGTGCTGAGGCCAGCGAGGCCGGCATCGGAGCCTGCCTTGAGGTAAGGCCGGTACTGGGGCCTCAGAGGCCGGGATCGGAGCATGCCGAGGGGTTAGGCCGCTGCTGGGGCCAGTGAGGCCGGCATCGGAGCCTGCCTTGAGGCAAGGCCGGTACTGGGGCCTCGAGGCCAGGATAAGAGCCTGCCGAGGGGTTAGGCCGATGCTGGGGCCAGCGAGGCCGGCATCGGAGCCTGCCGTGAGGCAAGGCCGGTACTGGGGCCTCCAAGGCCAGGATAAGAGCTTGCCGAGGGGTTAGGCCGGTGCTGGGGCCAACGAGGCCGGCAGCGGAGCCTGCCGTGAGGCATGACCAGTGCTGGGGCCTCCGAGGCCAGGATAAGAGCTTGCCGAGGGGTTAGGCCGGTGCTGGGGCCAGCGAGGCCGGCATCGGAGCCTGACTTGAGGCAAGGCCGGTACTGGGGCCTCGAGGCCAGGATAAGAGCCTGCCGAGGGGTTAGGCCGGTGCTGGGGCCAGCGAGGCCGGCATCGGAGCCTGCCGTGAGGCAAGGCCAGTACTGGGGCCTCCAAGGCCAGGATAAGAGCTTGCCGAGGGGTTAGGCCAGTGCTGGGGCCAACGAGGCCGGCATCGGAGCCTGCCGTGAGGCATGACCAGTGCTGGGGCCTCCGAGGCCGGGATCGGAGCATGCCGAGGGGTTAGGCCGGTGCTGGGGCCAGCGAGGCCGGCATCGGAGCCTGCCGTGAGGCAAGGCCGGTACTGGGGCCTCCGTGGCCAGGATAAGAGCCTGCTGAGGGGTTAGGCCGGTGCTGGGGCCAGCTAGGCCGGCATCGGAGCCTGCCTTGAGGCATGACCAGTGCTGGGGCCTCTGAGGCCGGGATTGGAGCATGCCGAGGGGTTAGGCCGGTGCTGAGGCCAGCGAGGCCGGCATCGGAGCCTGCCTTGAGGTAAGGCCGGTACTGGGGCCTCAGAGGCCGGGATCGGAGCATGCCGAGGGGTTAGGCCGCTGTTGGGGCCAGTGAGGCCGGCATCGGAGCCTGCCGTGAGGCAAGGCCGGTACTGGGGCCTCCGAGGCCAGGATAAGAGCCTGCCGAGGGGTTAGGCCGGTGCTGGGGCCAGCGAGGCCGGCATCGGAGTCTGCCGAGAGGCAAGGCCGGTACTGGGGCCTCCGAGGCCAGGATAAGAGCCTGCCGAGGGGTTAGGCCAGTGCTGGGGCCAGTGAGGCCGGCATCGGAGCCTGCCTTGAGGCAAGGCCGGTACTGGGGCCTCTAGGCCAGGATAAGAGCCTGCCGAGGGGTTAGACCGGTGCTGGGGCCAGCGAGGCCGGCATCGGAGCCTGCCTTGAGGCATGACCAGTGCTGGGGCCTCCGAGGCCGGGATCGGAGCCTGCCAAGGGGTTAGGCCAGTGCTGGGGCCAGCGAGGCCGGCATCGGAGCCTGCCTTGAGGCAATGCCGGTACTGGGGCCTCTAGGCCAGGATAAGAGCCTGCCGAGGGGTTAGGCCGGTGCTGGGGCCAGCGAGTCCGGCAGCGGAGCCTGCCGTGAGGCATGACCAGTGCTGGGGCCTCCGAGGCCGGGATCGGAGCATGCCGAGGGGTTAGGCCGGTGCTGGGGCCAGCGAGGCCGGCATCGGAGCCTGCCGTGAGGCAAGGCCGGTACTGGGGCCTCCGAGGCCAGGATATGAGCCTGCCTAGGGGTTAGGCCGGTGCTGGGGCCAGCGAGGCCGGCATCGGAGCCTGCCTTGAGGCATGACCAGTGCTGGGGTCTCCAAGGCCGGGATCGGAGCCTGCCGAGGGATTAGGCCGGTGCTGGGGCCAGCTAGGCCGGGATCGGAGCCTGCCTTGAGCAAGGCCGGTACTGGGGCCTCTGAGGCCAGGATAAGAGCCTGCCGAGGGGTTAGGCCAGTGCTGGGGCCAGCGAGGCCGGCATCGGAGCCTGCCTTGAGGCAAGGCCGGTACTGGGGCCTCAGAGGCCGGGATCGGAGCCTGCCGAGGGGTTAGGCCGCTGCTGGGGCCAGTGAGGCCGGCATCGGAGCCTGCCTTGAGGCAAGGCCGGTACTGGGGCCTCGAGGCCAGGATAAGAGCCTGCCGAGGGGTTAGGCCGATGCTGGGGCCAGCGAGGCCGGCATCGGAGCCTGCCGTGAGGCAAGGCCGGTACTGGGGCCTCCAAGGCCAGGATAAGAGCTTGCCGAGGGGTTAGGCCGGTGCTGGGGCCAACGAGGCCGGCAGCGGAGCCTGCCGTGAGGCATGACCAGTGCTGGGGCCTCCGAGGCCAGGATAAGAGCTTGCCGAGGGGTTAGGCCGGTGCTGGGGCCAGCGAGGCCGGCATCGGAGCCTGACTTGAGGCAAGGCCGGTACTGGGGCCTCGAGGCCAGGATAAGAGCCTGCCGAGGGGTTAGGCCGGTGCTGGGGCCAGCGAGGCCGGCATCGGAGCCTGCCGTGAGGCAAGGCCAGTACTGGGGCCTCCAAGGCCAGGATAAGAGCTTGCCGAGGGGTTAGGCCAGTGCTGGGGCCAACGAGGCCGGCATCGGAGCCTGCCGTGAGGCATGACCAGTGCTGGGGCCTCCGAGGCCGGGATCGGAGCATGCCGAGGGGTTAGGCCGGTGCTGGGGCCAGCGAGGCCGGCATCGGAGCCTGCCGTGAGGCAAGGCCGGTACTGGGGCCTCCGTGGCCAGGATAAGAGCCTGCTGAGGGGTTAGGCCGGTGCTGGGGCCAGCTAGGCCGGCATCGGAGCCTGCCTTGAGGCATGACCAGTGCTGGGGCCTCTGAGGCCGGGATTGGAGCATGCCGAGGGGTTAGGCCGGTGCTGAGGCCAGCGAGGCCGGCATCGGAGACTGCCTTGAGGTAAGGCCGGTACTGGGGCCTCAGAGGCCGGGATCGGAGCATGCCGAGGGGTTAGGCCGTTGCTGGGGCCAGTGAGGCCGGCATCGGAGCCTGCCATGAGGCAAGGCCGGTACTGGGGCCTCCGAGGCCAGGATAAGAGCCTGCCGAGGGGTTAGGCCGGTGCTGGGGCCAGCGAGGCCGGCATCGGAGCCTGCCTTGAGGCAAGGCCGGTACTGGGGCCTCGAGGCCAGGATAAGAGCCTGCCGAGGGGTTAGGCCGCTGCTGGGGCCAGCGAGGCTGGCATCGTAGCCTGCCGTGAGGCAAAGCCGGTACTGGCTCCGCCAAGGCCAGGATAAGAGCTTGCCGAGGGTTTAGGCCTGTGCTGGGGCCAGCGAGGCCGGCATCGGAGCCTGCCGAGGGGTTAGGCCGGTGCTGGGGCCAGCGAGGCCGGCATCGGAGTCTGCCGAGAGGCAAGGCCGGTACTGGGGCCTCCGAGGCCAGGATAAGAGCCTGCCGAGGGGTTAGGTCAGTGCTGGGGCCAGTGAGGCCGGCATCGGAGCCTGCCTTGAGGCAAGGCCGGTACTGGGGCCTCTAGGCCAGGATAAGAGCCTGCCGAGGGGTTAGACCGGTGCTGGGGCCAGCGAGGCCGGCATCGGAGCCTGCCTTGAGGCATGACCAGTGCTGGGGCCTCCGAGGCCGGGATCGGAGCCTGCCAAGGGGTTAGGCCAGTGCTGGGGCCAGCGAGGCCGGCATCGGAGCCTGCCTTGAGGCAATGCCGGTACTGGGGCCTCTAGGCCAGGATAAGAGCCTGCCGAGGGGTTAGGCCGGTGCTGGGGCCAGCGAGTCCGGCAGCGGAGCCTGCCGTGAGGCATGACCAGTGCTGGGGCCTCCGAGGCCGGGATCGGAGCATGCCGAGGGGTTAGGCCGGTGCTGGGGCCAGCGAGGCCGGCATCGGAGCCTGCCGTGAGGCAAGGCCGGTACTGGGGCCTCCGAGGCCAGGATATGAGCCTGCCTAGGGGTTAGGCCGGTGCTGGGGCCAGCGAGGCCGGCATCGGAGCCTGCCTTGAGGCATGACCAGTGCTGGGGTCTCCAAGGCCGGGATCGGAGCCTGCCGAGGGATTAGGCCGGTGCTGGGGCCAGCTAGGCCGGGATCGGAGCCTGCCTTGAGCAAGGCCGGTACTGGGGCCTCTGAGGCCAGGATAAGAGCCTGCCGAGGGGTTAGGCCAGTGCTGGGGCCAGCGAGGCCGGCATCGGAGCCTGCCTTGAGGCAAGGCCGGTACTGGGGCCTCAGAGGCCGGGATCGGAGCCTGCCGAGGGGTTAGGCCGCTGCTGGGGCCAGTGAGGCCGGCATCGGAGCCTGCCGTGAGGCAAGGCCGGTACTGGGGCCTCCGAGGCCAGGATAAGAGCCTGCCGAGGGGTTAGGCCGGTGCTGGGGCCAGCGAGGCCGGCATCGGAGCCTGCCTTGAGGCAAGGCCGGTACTGGGGCCTCGAGGCCAGGATAAGAGCCTGCCGAGGGGTTAGGCCGCTGCTGGGGCCAGCGAGGCCGGCATCGTAGCCTGCCGTGAGGCAAGGCCGGTACTGGCGCCGCCAAGGCCAGGATAAGAGCTTGCCGAGGGGTTAGGCAGGTGCTGGGGCCAGCGAGGCCGGCATCGGAGCCTGCCGTGAGGCAAGGCCGGTACTGGAGCCTCCGAGTCCAGGATAAGAGCCTGCTGAGGGGTTAGGCAGGTGCTGGGGCCAGCGAGGCCGGCATCGGAGCCTGCCGTGAGGCAAGGCCGGTACTGGAGCCTCCGAGTCCAGGATAAGAGCCTGCTGAGGGGTTAGGCCGGTGCTGGGGCCAGCGAGGCCGGCATCGGAGCCTGCCGTGAGGCAAAGCCGGTACTGGGGCCTCCGAGGCCAGGATAAGAGCCTGCCGAGGGGTTAGGCCGGTGCTGGGGCCAGCGAGGCCGGCATCGGAGCCTGCCTTGAGGCATGACCAGTGCTGGGGCCTCCGAGGCCGGGATCGGAGCCTGCCAAGGGGTTAGGCCAGTGCTGGGGCCAGCGAGGCCGGCATCGGAGCCTGCCTTGAGGCAAGGCCGGTACTGGGGCTTCCGAGGCCAGGATAAGAGCCTGCCGAGGGGTTAGGCCAGTGCTGGGGCCAGTGAGGCCGGCATCGAATCCTGCCTTGAGGCAAGGCCAGTACTGGGGCCTCTAGGCCAGGATAAGAGCCTGCCGAGGGGTTAGGCCGGTGCTGGGGCCAGCGAGGCTGGCATCGGAGCCTGCCGTGAGGCAAGGCCGGTACTGGGGCCTCCGAGGCCAGGATATGAGCCTGCCTAGGGGTTAGGCCGGTGCTGGGGCCAGCGAGGCCGGCATCGGAGCCTGCCTTGAGGCATGACCAGTGCTGGGGTCTCCGAGGCCGGGATCGGAGCCTGCCGAGGGATTAGGCCGGTGCTGGGGCCAGCTAGGCTGGGATCGGAGCCTGCCTTGAGGCAAGGTCGGTACTGGGGCCTCTGAGGCCAGGATAAGAGCCTGCCAAGGGGTTAAGCCAGTGCTGGGGCCAGTGAGGCCGTCATCGGAGCCTGCTGTGAGACATTACCAGTGTTGGGGCCTCCAAGGTCGGGACCAAAGCCAGCTTAGGGGTTTGACCGGTTCAGGGGCCAGCGAGACCAGAACTGGGTCCTCCCATGAGGCAAGGCCGCTGCTTGAGCCAGCGAGGTCTGGATCAGTCCACTGAGTAGCCAGGCCACTACTGGGACCATCAAGAGTGGGATTGGTACTTGCAACGCAGCATGCACAGAGAAATATCGCAGAAAATATAAATCAGACGCTTCTCTTAATCAGCAATAACTAGGAGGAAAAGGGCAACAGGAAGAGGTTGAGCTATAGAAAGGGCCCTATAGTGAAGCAACTAATGTGACCAATCAGAGGGTATGTAATACTGGAGGACGGAGCCTCTTTAAAACGCAGGAGGTACATAAACAAATGTATCAAAGTAAATCACCAAAGAAGTGTGGGATGGAGGGAGGGGGAGGGAATGGGACGGGGGCTGGAGGAGGGCTAATTGGATGATGTGTGCTTGTATATCCTCTCAAGTCTTGTACTCCAATGTGATTGATATATGACTACAATGCACCAATTTAAAAAATAAATTAATTAAAAAAAATAAATAAAAACAAAAACAAAAACAAAAAAAAAAAATTACAGTATTATGACAAGTTAGTTTACTTGGTCAAAGCGAGTTCAAAACCTAAAAATGTAAAGTAACAAGTGAGAAAATATGAAGGAAATTTTATTTTTATTTCTACAGTATTATCTTGATATCTTTAAAGTTAAGAGTATATGTCTATTTTAGGACTAATTGTACTTAGTACTAAGTACTACACAATTCAGTTACTTAAGTATAGTGTCACATACCTTCATACAAATTAGAAATTTAATGCCTTTTCATCTTTCTACTTTTTATTTTCCTATAGTTCCCCAGGTTCATATAAAAGCCTTTTATTTTTTGGAAATAAATAAATAAATTTATTTCATTCCAGAATTCAGAGATGTTCCTATTCTTGTATTCATTATAGACACCTGATATATTTTAACTTATTAATGTGTGTGCCACCAAATTCAACTTTGATATATTTTGATATACTTTAAAATAAAATATCTTTAAGCATTTTCATATGCATGTTCAATAATACAACTATAGCAGTCATGAATATAGACTTAATAAAAAACCAATTAAGTTTTAATTTGCATGTAGCAAACTATATATAATAAGAGTACAATCTGATAAGTTCACACACCAGCACACAAGCATACACACACACACGCACACACACACACACATGCTTGTGAAACTATCACTATCGCCAAAATAATACAGATGTAATTTTTTCTCCAAATTTTTTCCATATCCATTGAAAATTGCTCTCACTCTTTCCTCTCCCCCACATTCATATCTAACTATTGATCTGAATTTGTACTAATATGTTAACTTGCATTTTCTAATTTTGTATAAATAAATTAATAACCTGTGCACACTTTTGCCTAGCTTTTTTGACTCAGTATATTTGAAATTCATCTGTTGTTTAGAGTTATCCATATATATTCCTGTTCATTAATCATTATTTTGCTGCTTAGTAGTTTCTTAGTATTTTTACACACCATAATTTGCTTAATATTGACCTGTTAAAGGATGTTTAGTTTATTTCCAATATTTGGTTATTACAAATAATGCTGCTTTGAACATCTGTGAATAGATCTTTCTTTGAGCTTATACTTTCAATCCTCTTGGGTGCATTTATGAGTGAAAAGATTAGGTAATGTATTAAGTTATATTTAAATGTTTTTAAAAATGTCAAAAGTATTTCTCTAGAGTGGCTTTTCCATGTTTTTTCTTAAATGTAATATATAAAAGCAATAATCTCCTCACATGCTATGCTTAGCATTTAATATTACCATTCACATGGGTGTATAATAAATCAAATTGTTGACTAATGATTACATCTTTGTATTTGCCAATTTATCTTCTTATATGCCTATTTGCCTATTTATCTTCTTGACAAAGTGTTTGCTCACATTTTTGCACTTTTATTGTTTTTTATGATTGAGTTTTGATAGTGATTTATATATTCCTGATACACAAGTTTTATCAGACACATGATTTTTCCAAATTTCTACCCACTATATGGCTTGTCTTTTTAGTGTGCGTGCGTGCGTGTGTGTGTGTGTGTGTGTGTGTGTGTGTGTGTGTTTTATTGGGAAAAATACCCAGGGGTAATGGGATTACAAATATTTGCCACCATACCTGGCTCTTTTCATTCTTTTATCTCTAGAGTACATGATCAAATTTTTGCTAATCTTGTTTCTAAACTTTCATTTAATAAATAGTGAAATCTATCCTTCAATTATATCTTCTATCAATCATGCTGAATTTTTTACATTAAATCTATAGTTTGGAATACTAAGATCAATTGGATAAAGAACTTAGCAATATAAATATCACAATTATGCTTACTATCATTAAAAATCTTAGAAGCAATATATTTTTATTTTTAAATTTCTGTAATAATGTAATTTATGTCACTAGCTAGCCTCTTGGAAATGTTACTGAAACAATTATTTGACTGTTGATTGTTTTCCATATGGCAGATTTTTTCCAGAAGTTTTTACATAACTAAATTAGTAGCTATAACTAAATATCAAAAAATAAAATTTATTTTCAACCATTTTACTATTATTTTAAGCCACTACACTTTTAGGTTATTTGGGCATTTGTGTGTGTTTGTTTCTGCTTATTAAAAACATAGAAAAGAAAATTTGAAAGGGCCCTAGCTCCTAACAATGGTGAGGAGATTAGAAAGTAAAACAATTATGCCATTTAGAGAAAACTATAATAGAAAGTCTCTCCAAATATCAGCAAAAATTTCTCTGAAGAGGAGAATATCAGCTTAATAGATAATATTTTAAGTAACTATATACTTAGGCTATTAGGATAAACAAGGTTAAGATAAGAATAGATGTTGATATAGCATGACACTGGATGTTATTTTTAAGGAGAAACTAAGATGAAATTCTTTACAGATGCTTTAAGAGGATCAAATAATATTCAGCCCATCTGATCCTGAAGAATGGTTTCTGAAATGGAGCTATTGTCTTCTTTCTTCTGACAACATATGTTAGAATTCAAAAGATAAGGAATAAAAGCCTGGAAGATTCTTATGATAGGATAAAATTTAAATGCACCAGTCTGGTTAGCAAGTTCTTATTTGTTCCTCCACAAATATATTATTCAAATTAAAAAAAAATAAACCTTATCAAACAGTTTTGGTTCTTTGGCAAGAAAATCTAAGCACTACTATCCACCCTGTCCCTTCCACTGAATGTGACTATTGATTTGAAAGAACTCAGGAGGATCTACATGAAGACTCTGAAAAATCAGTAACTTCTTTAGGAGGCCTGAGGAAGTAGACAAAAATTTGATACATTACTCAACCTTTCGGAAATCGTCCCAGTTTAATAAATATACCTTTGATATTTTCAAGCCTAAATAAAAAAGAATTAGAAACTTAGGTATATGCCAGGCATTGTGGTGCATGCTTGTAATCCCTGCACTTGAAAGGCTGAGACAGGAGGATCACACAGGTTCGAAGCCAGCCTCAGCTACTTAGTGAAGCTCTCAGCAACTTAGTGAGACCCTGTTTTCAAATAAAATATAAAATAGGTTTGGGATTATAGCCCAGAGGTAGAAAGCCCCTGGGTTCCACTCCCAGTACCACCAAAAAAAAAAAAAAAAAAAAAAAGAAAGAAAGAAAAAAAAAATGAAAGAAAAAAAAAAAAGAAAAAGAAATTTAGGTGGGGATGGAAACATCTTAAAGAGAAATTCTTACTTTGTGACCTCAAAGTTAAGTAAGGCTGTATCTAAGGGTCAGAGAGAGTGGATGAATTTACTTATTTTTTTTCTTTTTTATCTTTTAGGTGATCCTCACAGTGGCAGAGGTACCAGTAGTGATGAAAACAGCAATGACAACTGGAAAAGTAACTTCTATTTTGTGGAAAGAGCACCCCTTTTCTTAAATTGGAGAAAGTGTTCTACCAAGGGCATGGGCAAATCTCCTTTGCTCATTTCCTCTCTCTGTGTCTTCTCTCTACTTGTCTCAAGAAGCAGATGCACTCAAAGGGAGTGTGCAGTAAAAGATGAAAACTAAAGCCTCAGATTTCTATGAAACTGTTTGAGAAAAGGCAAGGGAAGTATATAATTTTAGGAAGAATACTAAGAAAAAATGGCTCAAAAGAGAAATGTTCTAGAATTATGAATTAAATTATGAGCTCAATTACAAGTAGCATATGCATTGATAAGACACTGAACATGATATTTAGACCTGGAAATGAAATGGGCCATGTGGCCATTTTTATAAAGGGTCAGATAGAAGTATTTAAGGCTTTTGTGAGACAAATAGTTTCTGTTGCAAATAAGTATCTCTGCCACTGTAGTATGAGAAGACATAGACAATAAGTAAACAAATACATATGACCTATGCTAATAAAAAATTTATTTACATAAATGGAGAATGGGTCCATTTCAAACCTGGGATATTGTAGGTGAAATCCTGAGCTAACAGTTGCCTACATACAATTTCAAATGTGACAGTACACTAGTTAAATGTACTTGTAGAAAAAAATATTTAGAATATTTGACTTCTGAAAGTAAAATATGATATAAATGAAATATTATACTCAAATTTTTATTGAACAAATGGAGTGACTCAAGATTTTTCCAATATCGATCCATTTATACTATATTTCTGAAGGTTCTGGTGTTCTATAACCTATTAAAGACAAAATATTTATTGATTTTTTTCAAATAATCTATTGGCTCATTGCATGGTCTTGCCAACCTATGAAGAAATAGTGAAACTAGACTACCAATGAAGCAATAAAAGTCTTTCACTCCACTTGAGTTTTTTTGGAATACAAAGAGACAAATACTATTCTAGTGTACAAAAAGTAACAAAAATGATACCATTATACATTTTCTAATAATATGCATCCAGAGAATCTCACATTGGTATCATTTTTTTATCTTGCTGTTTATTTTAATTATTATAGACAAAACATTGCTTATTTACTCAAAGTGACAAAGTATTTTCTTTCAAGTCAAACCACTAATTCAGTTAAAACTTAATTTGTATATTAGGATGTATGTGCTAGAAGTTAATATTTTCTTTGCGAATACAGTGGATAACCAGCCTTATATGTTATGTGGAGGAAAAGGAAAAGATTTCGCCCCTTACTTCTTGTATGACCCATTTTTTGTTTAGCAGTGTGGTGATCAGTATTCACATGTTTAAGTGGTTTCTCTGAGTTTTCTTATAATTGTTTTCAGGTTCATTCCACTGTAGTCTGAAAAGACGAAGGGAGTATGTCACTTTTTTTTTTTTTTTAATTTGCTAGTACCCATTTTGTGACCCAGGATATGATCTCTCTTGGAAAAGGTTCCATGAGCATCTGAAAAATGTGAACTCTGCCATAGTTGAGGTATGTTTCTTATATTTCAATTCTCTGCAGTGCTTTTAGCATAAATCAGACGCTTTCCCTTATGCAGAAACTAGCAGGAAAGAAGTTGTAGGAGAAAGAAGAAGAAGAAGAAGAAGAAGAAGAAGAAGAAGAAGAAGAAGAAGAAGAAGAAGAAGAAGAAGAAGAAGAAGAAGAAGAGGAGCAGGATGAGGAGGGAGGAGGAGGAGGATGAGAAGGAGGAGGAGGAGGAGGGTAAACCATAGATGAGCAAATGAGGTGACCTGATTGAGAGGGATTGGAAGGGAGGAAAAAAATTTCCTAATGTACATGATGTGTATTCAAAAACATATCAAAGTCAATCACTAAGCCAAACATGAGAAGGAGGGAAGGGGGAGAAAATGGGGTAGAGACTGGGAAAGTACTACATAAGTGATAAGTGCGTGTATGCCTCTACCATCTCATATCCTATTAAGATGTATGACTACAATGCACAAATAAACATTTAAAAATTCTACTATAAGTTTAATGCCTGTTGATTGGGATGTCTAATATTGAGGCTTTGGACATACTACATTTTACATAATCATCTTACATATTCTACTGAGGTGTTATTTTTTAATATATATATATATATATATATATATATATATATATATATATATATGCATTGTAGTCAAACATCACAATGTAATACAAGAAGGTATACCAGCACAAATCATTCAATTAGCCCTTATCCCCTCCCCATCCCATTCCCTCCTCCTCCCTCAATCCCATTCTTGATTTGGTGATTAACTTTGATTCATTTGTTTATGTATATCATGTGGCTTAGAGATTCCATCTTCCCTACCCCATCCCTTCTGACTGGTCACCTTAATTGCTTTTCCATGGACCCCTTTCTTCAACTAGATCTCCTCCCATTACCCATTTCTTCCTAGTTTTTGCATATTAGGGAAAGCATCTGATTTTCTATTTTCTGTGATGTTTCTCTATGTATGCCACATTGCAAGTTCCAGTTCCGCTCCTGAGGGGCCCAGTGCCAGCCTGGCCCCCTGGCAGACTCTGATCCAGGCCTCGCTGGCTCAAGCACTGGCCTTGCCTCATAGTAGGCTCCAATCCTGGCCTCGCTGGCCCCGGCACTGGCCGCACCCCTCAGCAGACTCCAATCCTGGCCTTGGAGGCCCCAGCACCAGCCTTACCTCTTGGCAGGCTCTGACCCCAGCCTCAGACGGAGGCCCAAGCCCTGGCCTTGACTCACAGCAGGCTCCAATCCCAGCCGCCCTGTCCCTGGCATCAACCTTGTCGCCCAGCAGATTCCTTTTCTGGCCTCAGAGTCCCTGGCACCAGCGTTGTTGTCCATTGGATTCTGGTCTCTGTCACTATGAGAAGGTTGTCTACAGATGTTCCCTTTTTTTTTTTTTTTTTTTTTTGGTGGTACTGAGGTTCCTGGAAACCCCTCTATCTCCAGGCTACACTCCCAGATATATATTTATTTATTTATTTGGAAACAGGGTCTCTTAAGCCAGCAAGGCTGGCCTCAAACCAGGAAGATCCTCCTGTCTCTGCCTCCCAAGCGCGGGGATTAAAAGATTGTACCACTATACCCGGCATTATTCCATTTATTTATTTATTTATTTATTTATTTATTTATTTATTTTGCAGTACATGTCTTTTGCAAAAGCTGGAACCCCAAATACTTAAGTGTCGATAAATTTTGTCTTCCTTCCTGAGGCAGAGGTCCATAGCTTCTCTTTGGAAAGTAGGCTCTGCTCTTCCACATGGACTCTGGCCTCCCACTCTGCGCAGAGGAACTTGGTGGCCATTAGGGCTGATGATTCCCAGAACATGCAACATGTAGGCCCACCCCAGTTATGCGGGGCTCCCTCTGATATCCCCATACCCTTTTGCCACTTAGCATATTCTCCAGGCTTCTCAATCATGTGTGGCAGGTGCAGTCAGTCTATTTGGGGGGATTTCCTCAAAAGCTCAAGGTAGATTGAACTAAATCTGTCTGCCCCATCAATTTCTACCTTTGGGACAATTTCTTCAGAAGATCAAGGTAGGTTGAATCTGGTCTCTGGCTCTCCAAAATAATAGCCTCCACCTCTGCCGCCAGTACTAATGCCCATGCTTCTGTGCTTCCCTGCCACTCCTCTGCTCTGCTGGCACCACTTGCTGCCCCCCTTGCGCCTCTCTGCTGCCACACCTGCACAGCTCTGCTGCTCAGCCTGCACAGCTCTGTCAGAGCCACCTTTCTCCTTGCTCTTCCCTGAGTTCCCTCCTTACATGATATAATGTCCAGAATTCTTAAGCATGAGAAGCAGGGGCTTCTCCCTTCACAGGGTTTTTATTTCCAAAGATTCCAAGTGAATTGGATAGAGTTTGTCTGCATCTCCTGAGTCCTGGCTCCCACCACTGCCATCTTGACCCCTCTCCAATATTTTCTTTTAAATAAGAGAAGACAGTATGTGTAATTTGAAGAGGTTGTGGGTTTGAGCACTCAGCACCAATGAATTTTATCTCCCTTCCAAGATCAAAGGCCACAGCCTCACAGCATAGAGCAGGGTCTGCTGATCCGGGTGCACCATGGCCCCAGCGCAGCACTGCCGAGCACAGCTGCCAAGTGAAGTCCAGGGATTGCGACTCAGCTCCCTGCCCAGCGCTGCCCGGCTCCCTCCACCACGCCCTGCTCATTTTTCTTAGGAGGTGTGTTGATAAGAGTCCCCACCATGCGTGGCTGGAGTGGTCCTTTCTCCTGATCCCTTCTGGGAAAATTTTCCAAAATTGCTTTTCTTCCATGTTGGGTGCTTCCTTGTCCCCTTGTTTCTAATTCCGCCATTATCCACTCCCTCTCCTATATTCTAGATAGGAAGTTGCGATTGGAAATGTCTCCTTAAGCTGTCCAATACTGATATTACACCAAAAGCTGGTGTCCAGGGCTTCCCTGAGAAATACTTGTTATTTTCGGCAGCCGTGGTCACCGCTGCGACCATGGCCAACACCATCTTTCACAGAAACCGTCTTTTTTTTTTTTTTTCTGGTTAAAGGAATAATCCAGCCAGAGGAATAACAATAGTCAACATTTATTCCCCAAACATAGCTGCAACTACTTTAATAAAAAAAACTCTTTTTGACATTATGTCACATATATATCTCAATGCAATAATACTTGTAGACTTCAATAATTCTTTTACACTGTTAGACCAATCTTTTAGATAAAAGGTCACTAAAGACACCTCAGGTATAAACAATAAACCAAATGAACATATTAGATCATATTAGATCATATGTTCATAAGTGAACATAGAGAATATTACACCCAACAAAGTTTACATTTTTTTCATCTGTTCACAGAACATTTTCCAAAACAAATTACATTCTGGGTCACAAAGTGAACACTAGCAAATTTTTAAAAATGTGGCATACTCCCCTGTATATTTTCATACCACAATGCAATAAAAGTGGAAATCAACCATAAGAAGACACCAAATAACCACAGAAATATGTGGAGACTGAACATCACACTGGTAAATGAGAAATGGGTCATAAAAGAAGTAAGGGGTGAAATTAAGAAATTTCTAGAAAAAATAGAGATACAACATACAAAAACCTTTGAGACATCTTGAAGTCAGTATTAAGAGGTAAATTTATTTCACTGAGTGCCCACCAAAAAGAACAGAAAATTATCAACTAAATAACCTAATAACACACCTCAAAACCCTTTAAACACAGGAACAGTATAACCCCAAATCCAGTAAAAGAAAGAAAATTATTAAAATCAGAACAGAATTCAATTAAGTACAGATTTAAAAAATGCATAAAATCAATACAGCCAAAGGCTTGTTTCTCAAAATAAACAGGATAAACAACAAGCCAACTTAAATAAAGACAACATGAAAAGAGAGAATCAATCCAAATTACAAAATAAGAAATGAAAAAGGAGATATTACCACTGACAGTGTTGAAATCCAGAAGATTATCAGAAACTACTTTGAAAACCTATGCTCAGGCAAAATGGAAAATCTCAATTAAATTGACAACTTTCTAGATAATTACAACCTGCCTAAACTGAGTAAAAAAAAAAAAAATAGAAAATTTAATCCAAACAATATCAATCAAAGAAATTGAAGCTCAATAAGGAGCCTACCATAAAAAAAAAGTCCAGGACCAGATGGTTTCCCAAGTTAATTTTATGAAACCTTTATAGAAGAGTTAATCCCAATACTCCTCAATATAATTTGTGAAATAGAAACAGGAATCTCCCAAATACAGTCTATGAAGCCAACATCACATTAATACCAATGCCAAATAAAGACAACTCAAGGAATAAAAATTACATGCCTATATATTTGATAAAATTAGACAAAAAATGCTAAACAAAATCAACAACACACATTTAAAACCACATCAAAATAATACACCATGACCAGGGATGCAAGGCTGGTTTAACATATGAAAAACAATCTATGTAATTCATCACATAAACAGAAGCAAAACCAAAAATTACATAATTATATCAATAGACTCTGAAAAAGCATTCAATAAAACCTCAACACCCATTTATGCTAAAATCACTGCAGAGAATAGGAACAGAAGAAACATACCTCAACATCATAAAGGCCAATTTGGGAAAAAATTTGCCAAAAATTTGTTTGATTATTAATATTTAGAGTATACAGAGAACTCAAGAAACTCAAAGCTAAGAAAAATAACACAAATAAAAAATGAGCAAGTGAATAAAATATATTCTTCACAAAAGGAAACCATTAAAATTGCCAAAAAGTATATTAAAAATGTTCAGCATTATTAGCAATTAGAGATACAAATAAAAATATCCTGAGATTTTTATCTAACTCCAACTAGAATGGAAATCATTTTAAACACAAACAACAAATTTTGGCAAGGATGTTGAAAAGTGAGAACTCTAATATATTGTTGGTGGGAGTCAAATTAGTGCAACCATTTTGGAAAACATAGAGGATCCTCAAAAAAATGGGAATGAATCTACCATATCATTTAGCAATGCCACTTCTGGGTATCTAATAAAAAAATGAAAACTACACTTTCTACTAATGCATGTGTATGTATGTTAATAGCCACATAATTCACAATTGCCAAACTATGGAATCAGCTAAAATGTTCTTCAGCAGATTAATGGATTAAAAAACTATGGAATATGTACACAATAAAATTTTATCCAGCCATAAAGAAAGACCCAGCCAATTGTCATTTACAGGCAAATGGATGAAACTAGAGAACATTATGCTAAGTGAGATTAAGTTAGAAAAAAAAATATCAGAGGCTTTCCTTAATAGGTGGAAACTAGAAAGAAAAAGGGTAATAGAGAAAACTTTAGAATAAGGAGAAATCATAGATTAGAAAAAATGGCTGAGGGATTGGGAGAAGGCAAGAGGAAAACTTCTTATTTTGTATGACGTATATTCACAAACATATCAAAGTCAATCATTAAACCAAACATGAGAAGAAGGTAGGAGAAAGGGAATGAGGTGGAAATTGGGGAAGGGCTCAATGAGTGTTGTGTGCCTGTATGCCTCTACCATGTGTATGCCTCTACCATGTGTACCAATGTTATTGGTGTATGATTACCATGCACCAATAACATTAAAAAAATATTTTTCAACCTGAAGAATTGTATGTGTGAAGTCTTACTCTTTCATAAAAGGCATGGGAATGTGTTCTAAATCAAAATTAAAAATCAGATAAAGATGAAATGATAATTTAAGCATTTATTTTTTTTTAATTGGTGCTTTCTTTGAAAATGTGACCAAATATCTTGCCGTAAGCTTCATGTGCTGACTTATGAATCTTTATTTTCACTAGAAGACTAAAAAAAAAAAAAAAAAAAAAAAAACCTTAAAAAGTGGCTTAGAATAGAATAAGTTAAAGAAATGAGAGAGTGTAACTGAGATATCGCTCAGTGGTAGATGCTTGCTTAGCATTCCAAGACCCTGGGTTCAATGTGTCCAGCACCTAAGAAGACAAAAACAAAAAACAACAACAACAAAAATGGTATTCTTAGCAAATAAATGTGTTAGAAAATTAAATTCTATGTAGTATTATCTTTCAAAAAGATTCAGAGATTGTAGGCCCTACTTTATAAACAGTCTTTGCCTTTGATTTTTTTTCTTTTCAAAGAAAGATGATCATATTAGTTGAAAAAAAAAAGAAGTATGAAGTAGAAGTTCTCATGAAGTCTTACCTTAGGACTATAGTTTAGAGTAATATATTGAGAGTAAAAGAGAAAATTGGTGCATTATTAGTTTTCCTAGCTAAAAGGGACTTTAATAGAATACCAACATTTGTTGGCTCCACAGTAAACATTTTTAGAATTTGACCAATTCTTAGCCTTATTGCAATTAGTTTGCCAAGACATATCTCTTCCTAAGATTATTACAGTAGTTCTTAAGTACTGTGCTTCTCTCTCAATTTTTTAAATAACTTTTCCCCAAACACTGTCACTTTATAGTGAGTATAAACTAATCCTGTCAAAAAGACACATGAGGCCACAGTGAGCTCCTAGTATTCATTTTGTGAACAACTTCCACTGGTTTTTATTGGCTTCTATGTGATCACCTCCCCTCATACACACAGACAGACACACACAGAAACACACACACACACACACACACACACACACACACACACCCCATTATAGCTTCATCTCTCTTCTTATCACTCCTCACAAACCTCCAACATTTCTGGCCCCCAAAATTACAAAATCGTACTTGACAAGTAGTATGAACTCAAAGAATAATTATTGCAGAAGTGGAAACATTATATGTTTTCTTCTCTTAAGACTTAAGAAATTGATTGTTTTTTTGCTATTTTGATCAGCATGAATGTTGTCACCAGTAAAGACTCAAACAGAAAAAAAAATCATCTTTCCTAAGAAGTTTATGGATACAAAGAGTCTAGACTTGCTTTACATTATAACTCATCAATGCCCTTAAGAACACAAATTTTCCCATATTTTCACTTTGTCATATTTTTTTTATGTTTTATTGTATACCTACTCATTTCCTGATTATGGTATCATTGCCTTGGCAACAATGTGTAGGAACTTTAGAGGAACACTTTGCTCTGATAATTTTTTGTCTTTAAAAAAAAAATAATGCCCTTCCAAAGTGGATTTCTTCTTATATCTCATTGATTAGAAATTGGTTAAAATATCTACCTAATCCAATCCCTGTACAAAACTTAACAAAAAAAAAAAAACAATTCCCATTATAATTCTTTAGGCTTTAGTTATCAATATTTGCATTTCAGAATCTCATGGATATTTTTTAGTTACAGTTTTTTTTTTGTAACCCAGATTAAAAAAATTAAAGAGCCTAACCACTTATTTTTGAAAAGCAGGTCACTACAATAACTTGTCCTCATGTTTTAAATACAATTGTCTAACTCTAGACTGAATTGAGATGGACATAATAGAAGTTGTGACAGGTGAAAGGTAAATATCTGAATAAAATAGGTTCTACCAGAATGTGAGGAGTGGGGCAGAGGAAGGATGGATCAAGTAAGCCATCAAAATTTCTGCTACATAGAATTAATTTTTTGTCCTTGTAGAATTTTAGCATAATATAAAAATTAGAAATAAAGTTTGGATTTTCTTTTACTACAAGTTTGTTGGGAATTTTTAATAATTCAAACTTATAATTTTATTCTATTTTTTGCATATATTAACATATGCTGCAGTATGCCAGAGTTATCAAAGAAAGAGACTTGTGGCCTTCATAAAACCATTTAAGTATGTTTTTTAAGCTCCAGAATATTCTTCCCACACAAAGAGCAATCCTGGTCCATTACACTTTGACACATTGGTACCAGTGATAACCAATTATCTTAACTTTCATTGTTTACCTACTGTGTGACTGACCTTTTAAAAACCAGAGGAAGCAGTTAACCTTCTACCACATCTCTCATGGATGAAGGCTTCTTTTAATCTCATTTTCCATGGGCTTTCTACTGTGGCCTTTTTAGGTAGCAGGTTCACTACAAAGGTCCTTAAAGGCAGTTAGTTTAAATTGAAAGCATAATTTTCTTTTCTGAGTGATGAGATGAATCCAAGTTACAAAATAAATCAGCATCCTCCTCAGCAGTGCTCTCAAAAAATTCTGGGGAATCTTAAAAGAGATATTGAAAATATTTATGATTTATAACAGAGATCTGTTGCTCTGGTTAGAATTGCTACTGATTTCAATATAAAAACATAAATTACAAAGACAGCAAGAATTAGTCAAGCATTGTGGTGTGGACAATAATTAAAAATGAAGTAAGATCTATGGCTAAACTAATATTTAATTGCTAAGAAATTAAAATTTAAGCTTGTTGACAAAGATACCACTACTTGCCCATGTTTCTAATAATTTTTAGTATTTAATAAGCCCTTCATTTCAACTTCTAGAAGTGTTTTCTCTAAAGCATATAAGTGCTATTAAAATGAGGATAGCCTGTAAAAACTATAGTTGATTCCTTAGTTATGTAATTTCTCTCTCTAATAATATTTAAATTTTAAACAGCATTGGTGATACATTCGTTTTTGTGTTCTGTAACCTAAGTACAGAATTTTTCTTTTAATTTAAATTCTTTTTACATTAACAGAAAAGTACAAACTTTGTGTGACTATGAAGGTAAGAGTGTCTAAGTTGAGTTCAATATTATAAATTTTCTTGCCAAAAATATTAACTGTGCTCCTTAGCAGTCATCTGAAAAATTTCTCTAGAAAAATAAATAAAAGGAGCAAATAAATATAAAAAGAAAGAGAAGAGGGAGAGAAAAGAGCATAAATTTAGGTTAATACATCCTAATCTATTAATTATGTTTCTTCCTTTAAAAGGAAGGTTGATATAATTTGTGACATAAGTACTAACAATAGATAAGTTTTCAAAATTAAAAAAAATATTAAGAATAATAACTAGGACAGCAATTTAATCTTAAATATATCAATTACACATACACATATATACTATATGCAAATTTATACATATAACATCTTAAATTCATGTATGTAAATATTCACAGATGCACATACTTGTAAAATTTATTATACCTATGTACTATATTAAGATTTTTATGGTATCTGAATGGATATATGTTATCAAATTCTAAACAAATATTATAATTTAAAAATTATATAAAACATAAAAACTCTCACATAATATTCTTACTTGCAAATAATTTATAATCAGTTTGGAAAACATGTTATTTTACAAATAATTAATTATTACCATATTTTAACAATCATAAGGCTAAACTATATAGACCTGTGTTTGAATCCTTAACACTAAGGGAACAGCATAACTCTGGATGATTTTCTTATTTTATTTTATTATCTCATATGTTTTTCTCATCCATTAAACAATATACCTTTACCTTTGCTAATTATGATATATTATAGAATTATAGAATATAGTCAGTAAATGCTGGTTTGTTATTTAAATAACAAAATCATTTCATGATTCAGGCATTATTAATCTACTTCTACATATGTATTGAAATATTAAATATTAAACATTAGGGGTCAGAAATATACAAAATTTGTACATGAAGCAAAAGTATATATGTCATTAATGACCAAAATAGTTGGAAATATGGTCTAAGCCTATATTCTTTGGAGACCAAATGCCTAGAAAAGGAGGGTTTTTGTTTTTTGTTGTTGTTGGTTTTTTTGGTGGTACTAGGGGTGGAACCCAGAGGCTTTCTACCTCCAGGCTATACTCCCAGACCTATTTTATATTTTATTTGGAAACAGGGTCTCACTAAGTTGCTGAGAGCCTCACTAAGTAGCTGATGCTGGTTTTGAACCTGTGGGATCATCCTGTCTCAGCCTCCCAACCGCTGGGATTATAAACGTGCGCCACCACACCCGGCTAAAAAAGTATTTTAGCCAATAATTTAGAGGAAACTATGAAAGCCCATGAAATACAAGAATGAAAAAAAGAAAGTGATGCATTGAAAGATTTATTCTTAAAAGTATCAATAAATTTTGGAAAATATAATACAACTAGATGGTTTCATTTGCTGTGCAGAAGCTTTTGAGTTTGAAATAATCCCATTTGTTTATGTTTGCTTTTTTGCCTAGCTTTTAAGGTTATATCTAAATTTTCTCCCCAATAGTTTCTCATCTTGTATTTAAATCTTTAATCTATTTTGAGTTGATTTTTTTGTGTATAGTGAGAGCTAAAGGCCTTAATTCATTCATCTTTACATGGATATTTAGGTTTTTTTCTTCTTGTTTATTGAAGAGACTGCCCTTTTCTCCATTTTGTGTTCTCAGTATTTTAATTTTTTTATTATTTTTTTTATTGGTGCATTTTAGCCATACATCTTTAGTTTTGGTGATACTGGGGTTCCTGGAAACCCTTCTACCTCCGGGCTATACTCCCAGACCCATTTTTTTATATTTATTTTTATTTCGAAACAGGGTCTCTTAAGCCAGCAAGGCTGGCTTTGAACCTGCGTGACCCTCCTGTCTCCACCTCCCAAGCGTGGGAATTACAACAGTGCGCTTCCACGCCTGGCTGTAGCCATGCATCTTAATGAGTACAAGATGGTAAAGGCATACATGCACACATCACTTATTTAGCACTTTCCCAATTCTCACTTCGTTCCTTCTCTTCTCCCTCCTTCTCATGTTTGGCTTACTGATTGACTTCGATATGTTTATGAATGTACATCATGTGCATCAGCAAGATGTCCATCAACAGATAAATGGACAACGAAACAATGGGGTATGTACACAGTTGAATACTCAGCTGTAAAGAAGAACACCATTACATCATTTGCAGCAAAATGGATGGAACTAGAGAACATTTTGCTAAGTAAGTTAGTCACAAAAAGTAAAAAATATGATGCTCTCCCTAATATGTAGAAGCTAGGGAGAAAAAGGGTCATAGGAGGACGTCTAGAAAAAGAAGGAAAAACCATAGATGAGCAAACAAGGCAACTTAACTGAGGGATGGAAGGGAGGAAGAGAGTAATTTTCTAATGTTATCAGTATTTTAAAAATATATTAGTTAGCTGTAAATGGGTGGGTTTATTTCTGGGTTCTAATTTCTGATACATTCATTTTTGTGTCTGTTTTTATGCCAGGACCATGCTGTTTTGATTACCTTAATATATATATATATATATATATATATATATATATATATATATATATATATAATTTGTGTGTGTGTGTGTGTGTGTGTGTGTGTGTGTGTGTGTGTGTGTGTAACTGGGGTTCCTGAAGAGCCCTTCTACCTCCAAACTACATTCCCAGACTATTTTTTTTTTTTTTTGGAAAGAGGGTCTCTGAAGCCAGTGTGGCTGGCTTCGAACCTGAGCGATCCTCCACCTTCCAAGCACAGGGATTACAAGCATGTGCCACCACGCCCGGCTCATAATATATTTCAAGCCAGGTAATTTGATGTTTCGAATTTTGATTTTTATGTCCAAGACTGCATTGTCTATTTGGTGCCCTTTGTGATTACACACAACATTTTATTTATTTCAACTTTTTGTACTTTTAATGGTGCATTAGTTTCACACAAGGTCATTCATAGAGCTAATTACATGAATGCACTATGCACATCTTTTAAGAGTTTGTTTTCTACCTTCAAAAGGATTGTTTTGTATCTGAAAAGTGTGGGGAAATATACAAAATTTTAACAATGTAAATTCTTCCAACGCATGAACACAGAATATCCTGCAGAATGAGAACTTATTTATAAGTTATACAATTAGCAAGAAGTCAGTTACCAGAGTTTATCAGAAATTTTAAAAATTTAGTAGCCAGAAAATAAGAATTAAAAATAGGCTGACACCTGAATCAGTATTTCTCACAAGACATATAAATTGCTAAGAGATATATAAAAAATTATGTAGTTCTAATCATTATGAAGAAAATTCAAATTAAAAACATAATAAAATGTAACCACCTCCCAGTTAGAATGGCTGTTAATAAGATAAATATAACAAAGCAAAGATTTAGAAAAAAAGGAACATTGGGTAATATTATAAATGTAAATTAGTATAGCCATTTTAGAAAACAATATAAATATTTCTCAAAAAATTCTAACTACCATATATTCAACCAATTTCACTTTGATATGAATATATATTCAAGAGATAATAAAATTAGTATGTCAAAGAGACATCATCACTCCTACATTTATTACAACATTATTCATAATAGCCAAGATATGCAGTCATCTTAAATGTCCATTATTTTAGAAATTTATAAAAATATGGTATATATGCAGTGAGATACTATTTACCCATCAAAAAACAAAACCCTGCCACTGTGACAACATGAATGGAACTAGAGGACAATATAGCAAATGAAACAAGTTGTGTATGGGAAGATAAGAGAATCTTATTTACATGTAAAATTATCAAAAATGGTCTTAGAAATTAAGAGCAGCTGAGCATAGTGGAACACACTTGTCATCCCAGCATTTGGAAGGCTGAGACAGGAGAATCACGTTTTGAAGACAGTCTCAGCTATTTAGTGAGGCCCTTTGCAACTAAGTGAGACTCTGTTTCAAAATAAAGAATAAAAAAATAGGGCTAGTGGTGTAGCTTGAAGTTAGAATGCCCCTGAGTTCCATCCCCAGTACTACAAAAAAAAAAAAAAAAAAAAAGGTAGAAGAGTGGCTGCCAGAGATTGGAAAGATTGGGAAGGATAGAAGATGGGCAGAAGTTAGTCTATAGATGCAATGTTGTACTTAGATAGAAGAAATAAATTCTAAGGTTTGACCGAAAAAGATAAATATACTGTAATGTGCTATTTTCCAAAATAACTACAACAGAGAATTTTGATTGTTTTCACTACAGAGAAAAGATTTATATTTAAAGTGTTGGATATGTTAATTACCTGAATTTGATTATTACATAGTGTATACATGAATAAAAAAATTGTACTGTAACTCATAAATATTTATAATAGCTATATTTCCTCACCTATGACAAAAGAAACTAGAGGAAATTTGTTTAGTTAAAATACCTTAACCATGATTTAACAATCCTTAAAGTCCTGAAACAAGAATGTTAAGGAAAGGAGAAGATTATAGAAGATATTAGCCAAGAAAGATCCACAGAATTTGTTGTTGCAATAAGTTGAAGAAAAAACTTTAAAGAAAAACTTCCACTATTTATAATTTATAGTAATGGTATGTATAAATAAAATGAAATAAGTGAATAGAGAATGGCTAAGTGTGCCAGAAAAAGAAATAATTTTTTGAAGATGAGTTTAATATATTTGACTTTTAAAATAATAAATATATAAAATGATAATAAAAACTATCAATTGTTTTATTTAGTTAATAAGTAGTTTACTAAGTTTCACCAATGAGCAAAATTTCCATTGCAATAGAAAGAGGGTAAGTGGTGAATGAAAGATGTTTTTGTTTGTTATTGTTTTGTTTCTAACACCATCTACTTCTTCGTGGAATATATATTTGGATCAGTAAAACATAATGACATAGTGTGAATTAGTAAAATGAAATGCTATCAAAGAAGTAAACAGAATAATTATGACAGAGTTACTAAAGATTGAGAGCCTTCTTTTAGTATAATTATGAAAGCTTTCTTCAAGCATATGAAGACTGACCAAGGATGAGAAGGAATCTCATAGATTGTGGAAGACAAGTCTAGCCTGAAGTACTTGCTGGCATGAAGGCCTTAAATCTGGGTACAAGAACAATGTCAATTTATTCAGGGGAGACTGGATTACACAAAGTTATGGAGTTTAAACAATCTACATTCTAGTTTGAGTGCATAAAGCCAATAACCAAAAACAGGTGGGGAAATGCTGTGACCATATCTCAGATTATGCTGCCTTCTGTGTAGGTATAAAAGTAAAAGTAGAAATCTAGTATGCAAAGTATTAAGTTGAGAGTAGAGAAGCAATGATGTTGGCTTGGACTAGGATGCTGACAACTGAGTGAAGAAAAATGAAAAGCTTTACAGTGTACTTTGGGCCAGACACCTTGGCACACACCTGTAATCCCAGTAGAACCATAGGTTCAAGGTCAGTCTCACACCTTAGTAAGACCCAGTTTCAAAATAATAGAAAAAAATAAGGAGGTATAATGTACCTGGATTTTATTTTCAGTGACAAAAATAAAATAATATATTAATGTACTTCAAGGGATGTGATAGAACAAACTCATAGGATTATCTGTAGGAATGAGATAATTTAAGATTTTTTTTTGTTTATGTCCATTCTTTGCTTTAGGAATTGGCTGTGATGCCCTTTATTGAGATAAGTGAGGCTGAAAATGGAATTGTTTGTAAGGGACAGTTCTAAGCCATATATGAGCTGAGTATGTGTATGAAATATTATAATCCAATCATTATAAACCCAACTCAATAGAAAACAGATGTCAAGCATAGAAAATGTAATTTTATAGAAATGTAGTTGTGTTAATTATGAAGATATTAATGCAAATCATTTAGTTTAAATTTGGCTTCTAAATAGCTGTGGTGATTATTGACTTTCTTTTATAAATAAGGGTGAGACAACTAAAGTTAAAAGAACATTTAAATTAACACTTAGAGTAATTTTGTGAGATTCACTCAATACCAGTTCCCAGGGAGAGAATGAAATGAGTTCTGCCTGAGTAGAAGAATATAGTATGTGTCCTGCTGGGTGTCCACCAGATCTCACAGCACTTTGCACTTCACAAAAGGAAGTAAAACCATAAAAATTGAATTCTACAAAATCTAGATGCAATGGTAAATTTCTAAAACAAATCACATGCACACGAAAAAAACCTTTCTGTCTCTCTATGTCTCTTACTCTGTCTCTGTCTCTGTCTCTCTCACACACACATACAAACACCATACGCGAGTACAGATAGTAAAACCATGAGTTTCACATCACTAAAAATTAACATGTTTCATTAGATTTTATTGTACATAAAACTAAAAACTATATTTAAAAATTAAAATCATATGGTTTGCTTTTTGATAAATTTTATGGAGTATTAAGCAAAATCAAGCTGGTATCATAGGTTAGCATCAAATAATATGTTTTCAAATATGGCATGTTTGAAAGGCTAATATTTTGCACAAATATGCGATATATTTTTATGACATCAATATTTTTCTTTATTTTTCACATCAAAATGGGCTTACATCAAGTCAAATTCATTTTTATAATATAATTATATTAGATATACATTGAGGGTTAGTCTAATTAAAGACCACTACTCTGTAATTGCTTATATATATACTGAAGGGAATAATTATGGCCACAAAGTGAAAATATATATTTTTTAAATATTATGCATCCATTTTAATGTGAATCATATTGAAAATGGCACATATGGTGAGCTCCTCCCCACTTCCTCTTTACCTCCCCAACAATGAGTATCCATGTTAACCATGCTATATCCACAGTTATATACATATTTGAATGTATCTCCTCCAGTTAACCTCAGCCTTCTTCCTCTTCTACCCTTTCTTTCTAGCTTTGCTGAGGTTTCCCCTCCATTATCTGGATTCCTGCTGATATCCCTAGTTTGGGAATATTAGAAAAAGCATATGTCCCTTCTCTTTCTGTGCTTAGCTAATCTAACAACATAATGTTCTCTATGTCTTTCCATCTTCTTATGAATGACGTGGTTTTTTTCTTCTTTATAGCTGAGTAGAATTCCATTGTGTGTATTTCGCATAATTTTGCAATCTATTCATATGTTGATGGGGACCTACATTGGTTCGATAATTTGGCTATTATGAATGTGCTGGTATAAACATGGGTATGCATGTTACTGTAGTTCTTTGATTTCAACCCATGGCAGGGGAAGGTATATATGTATACACACATATAAATACATAGGTGTACATGTATACTTCTGGTTGGAAAAATAAAATAATAAAGATCACTTAAAAACAAAATTTATTTATGTATTTATGTATTTATGTGTGTGTATGTATGTATGTATGTATGTATGTATGTATGTATGTATTTATTGTGGTACTGGGGATGGAAAAATGGAGCCTTCTACATCTAGGCTACACACCCAGACAGACCTAATTTTTTTTATTTAGAAAGAGGATCTTGCTAAGTTACTGAGAGCTTCACAAAGTTGCTGGGGCTGGCTTTTGAGATTTTGTTTGTCTCAGCCTACCCCAAACTGGGATTCAAGCATGAGCATTATACCCAACTTCAGAAAGAAAATAAGGGTAAACTATTACTTATTTTATTATAAGTTTATTATAAACATTTCCATGCGGTATAGGTATTTTTTCTTTGCTGATATAATAATTTCACATGGGCTCAAAAAGTGTTTTTGGTTACTTAAATGACCAAATGTGAAACTGTAAATATAAAACCTTTTTTCTGAATTTGAGAAAATTCTGGCAGTATTTCCTCATTCAATATAATGTTGGCTTTGACTTTTTTGTATATTTCCTTAATGATGTTGAAATATGTTCGTTCTATTTCAGTTTTCTGCAGTGTTTTTAAAATGAATGGGAGTTAAATTTCTCAAAATTTTTTCCCGCATTTATTGATATGATCATGTGGTTTTTGTTCTCACTTCTACTTATGTTGTGAATCAAATGTATTGATTTGTGTATGTTGAACCATCCTTGCTTTTTTGAGATGTAACCAACATGGTCATGTTGTACAATTCTCTTGATATGGTTTTGAATGTGTATAGATAGCATTTTGTTTAGAATTTTTACATGTATGTTCATCAAGTTTATTGATCTGTAATTTTCCTTTCTTGAAGTATCTTTATTTGGTTTTAGTATTAATGTGATACTGGCCTCATAGAAGGAGTTGGGGAGAATTCCATTTCTTTTGATATCCTGGAACAAATTGTGTGAAGCATTGGAATTAGTTCTTTATTGAAGGTTTAGTAGACTTCAGCTAGAAACTCATCAGGATCTGGGCTTTTCTTTGATGGCAGAGTTTTTATTGCTGTTTCTGTTTCTTTGCTTGTAATTGGCTGGCTTAGGTTTGCTATGTCCTCTTAGTTTAATTTAGGTAGGTTATATATGTTTACAAATCTATCAATTTCTTCCATGTTTTCCAGTCTATTGGAGTGTAAAATTCCAAATAGTTTCTGATAATAGTTTGTTTTTTCCCACTGACTGTGGTGATGTACTGTTTTCATTTCTGATTTTAATTATTTAAATTAATTCACTCTTTCTTTTGGTTAGGTTTCCCAGGGATTTGTCAATGTTATTAATCTTTTACAGAACCAGCTATTTTTTGTTGATTATTTAAATTGTATTTTTATTCTCTATTTTATTTATTTCTGCTCTGATTTTAATTATTTCCTGCCTTCTTCTGGCTTTGGAATTAGAGTGTTTCAGTTTTTCAAGGTTTATGAGATGTGTCACTAGGTTGTTTTCTTGGTAACTTTCTATTCTTCTTATGTGGGTACTCAATGCTACAAACTTTCCTCTTAACACTGCCTTCAAAGTGTTCCATAGATTTTTGTATGTTGTGTCTCTATTTTCATTTAATTACAATAACTTTTACTTCTCCCCTTATTTCTGATCTTATTCAGTCATCATTAAATAGTGTATAATTCAATCTCCATGTATTTAAATAGTTTATTTTGGGTTTCCTGTTGTTGATTTCTATTTTCATTCCATTATGGTCTGAAAAAGATACAGGAAGTTATATTACATCTTGTGAATTTGCTGGGGCTTGCTTTGTGGACCAGATGTTATATATTTTGAAGAAGGTTCCATGGGCTGCTGAGAAGAATGTGTATTCTACTATTCCTAGTTGGCATATTCTGTAGATGTCTATTAGATCCATTTGATTGATAGTTTTCTTTAGGTCTGAAGAGTCTTTACTCATCTTTTGCCTTGAAGATTGATCTAGTGACATGAGTGGTGTGTTGAATTCTCCCAATATTATTGAATTTGGATTGATTTGAGAACTGATGTCCTAAAGGGTTTGTTTTACAAATGTGGGTGTGCCTGTATTTGGGACATACGCATTTACTATCATTATATCCTCTTGGATAATTGTTCATTTTAATAAAACAAATTTCCCTTCTTCATCTCTTCTAATGTGTTTTAACTTAAAGTCTGTTTTGTTGGGTATCAGCATTGCTACCCCTGCCCTTTTTTGGTCTTCATTGCATGATATGTCTTTTTCCATTCAAAGACAGCCTATGGATGTCTTTGGCTATATGCTGAGTTTCTTGAAAGCAGCATATATTTCGATTATGTTTGTTAATACACATTGCCAGTCTATGTCTTTTAATTGGTGGGTTAAACCCTTTGAAATTCAGGGTTATTATTGAAATATAATTTTTGTTTTCTGCCATTTTGTGTTCTATCTTCTGTTTTATATAATGCCATTTCTTCTTTGCTTAGTTGCCCCTCTGATCAGCTTTATCTCTTTTCTGGTTCTCAAATTTGATTCTTTTGTTCTTTATAGTTTATTTCTTTAACATCTTCTCTAGTTTGGGCTTGGTATTCATGAATTCTTTGAGATTTTGCTTATCTTGAAACACTTTTCGTTTCCTCCATCATTTTTGAATAATAACCTTGCTGAATATAGCAGTTTGGGTTGGAAGTTGTTTTCTTTCAACATCTGTATTACATCATACCAGTCTCCTAGAATTCATGACTTGGGTTGTAAAATTTTGGGTATTTTTATTATTTTGACCCTGTATGTCACCTGTTCTTTTGTTCTGACTGCTGTTAAGATTCTTTCCTTATCCTCTGTGTTGGTCATTTTTATTATTACATGGCACGGGGAGGTTTTTCTTTGATCTTGTCTTAACGGTGTTCTGTATGTCTCCTGACAATGTAAGTCCAATTCTCTTTCTATGTTTAGATAATTCTCTTAAATTATTTCTCTGAAGAGGTTATGAATTCCCTTGGTCTGTACCTCTACCAATGCCTTTTATCTGTAAATTGAGATGTTTCATGTTGTCTCATAGTTGTTGGGTGTTTAGGTTTTGTTGCTGTAATGAGTTCTGTATGCTGTGCCTTCAGTTTTGAATGCACTGTCTTTTTTTGGTGTGTGTGGTAGTGGGAATAAAATCAAAGGGCTTTTCTACCTCTGGACTGTACCCTCACCTATTTTATATTTTATTTGGAAACAGTGTCTCAATACTTGCTGAAAGCCTAAGTAGTTGAGGCTGGCTTCGAACCTGTGAGATCCTCCTGTCTCAGCCTCCCAAGTGCTGGGATTACAAGTGTGTGCCATCACACCTGGCCTATACACTGTCTTCTAACAGTGATATTCTATTTTCCTTTTTTTTTCTAATCTTTCAGAATTTATTTCCATTGCTGCCTTCATTTCATTTATTGACTCTTTTATTTCATTCCAGATATCTTTCTTATTCTTTTTTAATATCACAATTTTCTCTTTTATTTCCTATATACTTTCTGTGAAGCTTTTCATCATAGTGAAATCAAGATTCAGAGTTCTTGCATTTCTTATAGGTCAGTATTCATCATTTCCCTTATTGCTTCACTGTTCTTAGGTCTCATATTTTCAGCATTTTCAGGTTTGTTTTTCTGATGTCTTAAAATTTTCTTTTGTGTGTGTGTGATTCTGTGAGTAATCTGTTTAATTCAGTCTTAGCAGATAAAATTTAGAGATGTCAGCAAGTGTGTGCAGGGTTTCACAATGATTTTTTCAATGGTGAGGGTTGTTTAAGTGGAAAGGAGCTGAGGTAATGGGTTCAGGGGTCAGGTAAAGTAGAGAATATGATTAGGTTGGGTAAGAATTTAATTTTAATAAGGTATTATCTAGTTGAGAATGAGAGAAGGTTAGATACTAGGATTCTTGTAGTTAGTATTTAGGTTTGGAGATATGAAATAGCTTGAATATAAAACAAGGAGATACAGTAGGAGATAAACAGTTTTGAGAGAAGAGAGTAGATAGGTTAGAATAAGAAAGTTTGTAATAAAAAGAGGGATAGGAGCAAACAAATATGTATAAATAACAAAACAAATGATAAAAACTAACAATTATAAATCAAAGACCAAATGAAATCAACCATTAGAAGAAAGGTATAAGAAAAATAGAACAAAACTAAAAAAGGAAAAAGAACAAAAGAACTAGTGAAGGTATGGGAGGAAAAAAAAAACCTTTTAAACATCAGTCTTGCTAATTTATATATATAAGGCCCAAGCCTTATATATGTCTTTTCACTGTATCTGTTCACATATGTCTGTTATGAATGTCTGTTCACTGTGGTAGATTTTGGAATATATTTCAATGTCTCTCATTTGCTCTGTAACCTATTATCAGCTTTTGGACCCACTTCATGAGTGTTTGTGCTCTGTGCTCTCAGGCCCTGGGTCTGCACTCTCCTCCCTTGGTGCTATAATCTCAGGCCTTGTGCCTTCCTTCCATGGGCCTGCACCTTGCTACCCTCACTGGCAGAAGGCATTCTGTGTAGACTTGGAACGACTCCCTATGGCCCTATGCAGGCACTCCACCTTGAACTCTATTCCTTTCCTGTGTTTCTGGAGGTTCTAACTGAACTACCTCCAGGATAGGCCACCAGGTTTTAGCCCGCTAGAGTCCTGGAGCTTCTTTGGATGGTCATCCACTTCTGCTGAGTAATGCAAGGCAGTTAACTTGCTGTCCTTGGGGCCAGATTTCTGTAGGGAACAGTGCACTGCTATGTCAGAGGGTACCCACTGTATTGGAGTGATTCCCTGAGACTCTGTGTAGGCATGGCCCCTTGAGCACTATGCCTTTCCTTTGTCTCTAGAGGTTCTAACTGGACTACCTCTGGAATGTGCCACCAGGTCTTAGCCTGCTAGGGTTCCATGGCTTCTCTGGGCAGTCTTTGGCCTCTGCTGAGTACTGAATAACACAAGTGGTTACGTTCCTGTCCTGCAGGCTGGATCTCTGTGCCTCTTTGGGTGCTACCTCTGGTGTGCACAGTCTTTTGGATCTTTTTTCTGCATCCATGAAGCATGGTCCTGGTCACTTAAGCTGTTAAAGCTCGCCAGGTGTGGTGGCACACACTTGTAATCTCCATGCTCAGAAGGTGGAGACAGGAGGATCGCACAGGTTCGAAGTCAGCCTCGCTGGCTTAAGAGACCCTGTTTCCAAATGAAAATATAAAATAATAAAATAGGTCTGTGAGTATAACATGTAGATAGAAGGGTTTCTAGGAACCCCAGTACCATCAAAAAAAAAAAAAATGTTAAAGCTCTGTGGCTGCTTTCTGCACTAACAAGTTCTTGGATTGTTAGCATTGGTTGGGGCTGCCATGCCAAAGCTTGCAATCAGAGTTCAGGCCAGTGGCCTGAGATGGTGCTGGCTGCCACACCAGGTCAGTCACACTCAGGCTTTTTGTGGTGGATCTTGCATTAAGAGAACTGGCTTTTCTTCTGCTGTGGTTCCCTGTAATATTTCACACGGCTTTGTTCATTTTGTTTGTCAAGACACTGCCTTTTCAGTAGTTGAACTTTATTTGTTCCAGCTAATGAAAAGTGCTCCATCTAACAGTCACCAGTTTTTTCCAAACACATTTTATTTTTTTAAGCTCAATCAATATTTAATGATGATGTGTTAAAGCCAATATAAGTTCCTCCAAGTAATACTTGTTACTAAAATTTTTACCTATTCAGATTCAGGTTCTTAAAAGAGAAAACTCATATTTCTGAATCATGTTTCAATGGAAAATCATGGTATCAAATTAACTAAGAGCATTTTACCCCAGTATATAAAAGTTTATTCTATATTACTCAATTCAAATGTCTATGCTGTTTTTACTGATTCAAATAATCAATCATATATACTAAGTGTCCTGACAGTTCTTTCCATTAGGAATGAAAACCAATTGTGCTATTTTTAATTTAGTGATTATACTTTCACTTTTTTATTGCTAAATTGAATAAAGACACATTTTCTCCCTTTATATATTTTATATGTGTGCAAATTTTAATTCAGTATGAGTAATTTTATTTTATTTAAGTCATATGACAAAGGTTATTAAACCAGATGAGTAAAAATGTGTAAGACTCCATTTAATTTAAAGCATCCTCTTCTAGTATCTCTTCCAATGAGGAAAAATGCCATTTAACACCTTTTTTGTTTATTTGTTCTATTTTCTACTAATAAGGTGATAAAAAACAAACACTCAGAAACATAGTGGTGATAGTAATACAATTTACCTAGTAAGAAAATAAATCTTGTTGCACAAATGTGCTATATATTTTTGCTAGATTATATGTGGCTTATTTAAAAAAATATATGTCATAATGATTCTCAGTGAATATATCTGCAATACTGTCATTTATTTTCTATGTATTAAACAATATTATACTATGAAGGCTGGTGCTGTGGTGCATACCTTCTAATTCCAAAGCTTGGGAGACTAAGAGAGAAAAATTGTAAGCTTGAGGCTAATGTGTGGTAACTTAGTGAGACTCTGTTTCAAAACGAAAGTAAATAAAAAATAAAAAAGGCTGGAGGTGAAGCTCAGTGATAAGAGTGTCCCTGTGTACCACATACAAACATAGGCAAAAAAAAAAAAACAACTATGTCTGAATACAAAAGAACAAAAAGAAACAGGTGATGCCCACCTATTACATGGTGTCTATTTCTTATTATTACATGATGGCTCTTTCTTATTATTTAGTCTTCATTACAGCCTTCCAGCTTCTTACTATTTTTTTTTCTTTTCATTTTACAAGCCAAAGGATAATAGCACAGCTGATATCTGCCATTTTAGTTTGAGACAAAAAGTATGGTTGTAAAAAATTTGCCTATGCCTTGCTCTATAGTCACAGTTATAATTGTACAACTTTATTTTGTGTGGTTTTTTTTAGCATTTTTTCAGCTTTCTTTCATATTTGCTTCTGAAATATCTTACAGAATATTATCTGATATCTTAATCTTTCCCTGAAGGATTCAGTCCTTAAGCATGGGTCCAGAGATTTCCATTTAAAAACTTTCTATTTATATTAACAAGTTTTTTTTTACTTTGTTTTGGATTTTAGAGTTCTCATTGTTGATCTACACACAAATAAATATTAATTCATGCTATTAGAGTCTTAATTTTATACCTTTCTTATACACAGAAGATAGACTGAAGAATAAGTGTAAGATTTGGTTAACACTTTACTAGAATTATATCAATCAAGGTGAGCAGTGTGAGAGATGAAAAGGAAAGAAAAGAGGAATGCCTGCTGCCAGTTTTACATAGAGCACTTGTTTCTGAAATATAAATGAATTATTTGTTCTTAGAGTGAATTATAAGCATTCTTAATTTCTTTCATTACCAAAGAATGAGGCTCTGCACCAAGATTCATCTAACCTATAGATCTGGAAAAGGGAAAAAAGTGTTAGTGTTTCTTTTACTACATCAATCAAAAATAAGCCTATTAAATCAGTAGCCACATTCTAATACATTTTTGAAGTCTCTAATAATACTTTCATCTCAGTTTATAAAGATGAACCAAAGAAAGCACAAAACTGATGAACAGGTACATGAAAAGATACTCAACTTCATTAATCACTGGGGTAGTGTAAATGTCACTACCTACATGTTAGATTACCTATTATAAAATAGTCAAAAGATAGCAAGTGTTGGAAAGGAGGTGGAGAAAAGAAAACCCTTACACTTTATTGATGAGAATATAAGCTAATATAAGCATCATAGAAAACAATATAGAGGGTGCCTCAAAAACCTAAAAATAGAAATACTGCATAATTCAGCAATTTATCTACTAGATAAATATGCAAGAAATAAAACCAATATGTCAGGGAGATTCCTTTCATTCCCCTGTTTACTGCAGCACTATTCACAATAGCTAAGAAATAGAAATAAGCTTTGTGTCCATTAGCTGATGAATATATAAAGAAAATGCAACACACACACACACACACACACACACACACACAGAGTGAAATTTTATTTAGCCTTTTTTTTTTTTTTTTGGTGGTACTAGGGGTGGGACCTAGGGGCTTTTCTACCTCAGGGCTACACTCCCAGAGATATTTTATATTGTTTGAAAACAGGGTCTCACTAAGTTGCTGAGATTCCTGCTAAGTAGCCTCACTAAGTAGTTTGAGGCTGGCTTAAAACCGGTGCGATCCTCCTGTCTCAGCCTCCCAAGGGGTGGGATTACAAGCATGTGCCACCGTGCCCGGCTATTTAGCCTTTAAAAAGAAGAAAATTGTGCCATTTGTGATGATATTTATTGAACTGGGGGGAATTTTGCTAAGTAAAGTAAGTCAGACAAAGAAAAATAGATACTACATGGTATGTATATGAGTATGTATGTATATATACACTCATATACATATCATATATATATATGGTTTAATGAATGCATGTATAATAAAAAAAGTATAATTGTGTTAGCTAAAAGATGAATATTGGATTAATAAAGCACCAAATAATTAAATTTTCAATTTAGTTCATTAACTTCATAAATGCTACTAAATATCTTGGAATTTTTCTGAAATTTCTATAAACTGTGAATATGAGAAAATAAAAGTTTTTATGCCCATGGAAGATAATAAAGGCAATAGATCAATTAATATATACATATGTTATATAAAAATATCATGGGGAAAATAAAGCAGGATTAGAAAAATAGTTGTGTCAAACTGTACAGTAGTGTGAGGCTGGGAACTACTATTTCACCTATGCTGTGAAAGAAAGGCTTCTATGGTAGGTGGGATTTGAGAATAAATATGGTGTTTGGGAAGTGAGATGCATAGAATTCTAAGGAGTGACCACTGCAGACTAAAGTAGTAGCATAAAATTCTTGAACAGGGGTAAAAGATAAGAGTCCTGTGCAGTCAGGAAACCAGCCCATGTTGAGTGCAGTGTACCTGAGACAGAGTGGAGAACCAGGTATGAAAGGCAAGAGAGTAGGATGGATCCTCAGGGTGCTTGTACTTTATTGCAAGGACATTGGAAAGCCTTCTCAATGAGAAAAGATGTGTCAGCCAAAGACCCATTCTAGTTTCTGGAGGAAAAATAACAGTTATAATTAAAATTCTATAATGTATATCTGCCTGTTGATTTATTATGTATTTTACCACTTTATATTTTGACTGAGAAGTGTTCAGTATTATTAAGCACCATAAAAATGAAAGTCATTTAGGAAAGTTTATTGAGAAAAGAAAGCAAAACATATTTCTTAGCAACATCATTATTAGAAATAAAGATTTAATAAACAGTTTTACAGAAAAGAAAATATATGCAGGTAGCAGAAGAATGACAAATTCTATTGAGTGAACTCTCATCATTTTTAAGTACTATTTCCTTCACCATATGAATGTCCTTTATATTTAAGTTCATTGTCAAAGCCTGACTCATTTTTAGTCAAGTGAAAAGAAAACATTCTTCATTGAGATGTACAAACTTTTAAAAAACCTTCCCACAGTTCATATTAACTCAATGCCCAGTGATTAAATGAAGCTCTTTGGAAGAGGGCATTTATTCACCATAACCTTTAAAAATTAATCTTGACTTCTAATCCAGGGATAACTGTCTTGACATTTTCTCTAAACTGGGTTGTAGTGGATCATTGCTTCATACTGCTTTTGCACCAATTGAAGAAAATTGTTAGGTGAGTTGGTATCCACTTTGCAGAATCTTTGCTGCATAGTCTGCATGATAATGTTGAAGCTTCACTATTTTTAAATATAAGAGAAATACTTTAATACCTTCCTTACTTGCCTTAGCTCTTTAACACACAGACTTTTTTCAAAATACAGCCTTTACAAGAGTTACTTCTTTAGTCTTAAATTGTCTTTCAGTGACTTTTATTGCCACATCCCTTAAACCTCTTCCTTCAAGTCTCAGTTAAAAAAGTATCTCATAGAATTCATAACTGAGGAATTCATCTTAAGCAGTTCCCTCTGCCTTGTACATGCAGTTTTCCTTGATCTTCAATTGCATTTCTAATCATTTATTAGTATCTTGTTTGTATTATCATAAAACAGCTATTCCCATTATAAACTCTTACTCATGTACACTTTCCTTATCACTCAGCACACTTCCTACCATTTACTGGGTACTCAATAGGTGAATGAAAGAATTGATGATTATTCAAATCTCTGTTGATAGTCATATATATATATGCATAAACCCAAACTCAAGGCCATAATTGGAAGCTATATGTATAAATCAATTTGATATTTATTCTACAAAAAATAACCAAAATAAATCCTACCTCTCCCAAAGACATAGAAACATTTTTCAAATTGAAAAAGTTGTTTAAAGTAGCCTTTAAAACCTGGAAAAAAATCATTAATTATTATAATGGTACATTGTGGCATCTTACCCTTCTAGGCATTTCAGCATTGTGAAAGTTAGGGCTCTGTGTAATATGATGCTGGATAAAGAAACAAAATGAAAACAAGATACTTCCATAGCCAAAGCCATTTTCACAAGAGTATACAATACTTCACATAATAATGTTATGACAAAATCTTTTATAATGATGGATAGGCCCAAGGACATATTATTTTGTTTTATTTTATTATTTAATCTTGAAAATGATTTGCTATAGAAAACAAGTGAAAATAGCATCTGCTGTGTATAGAACAAAATTCAAGAAAATTTATTTATTTATTTTATTGAAAGTGATATACATTTAAATTGTACTTGGTGCTCTCTGTCCTCCTGTTTTACTTCCCCCCTCCCAACAATAAGTATCCAGGTTAACCATGTTATATTCATACTTTTACACATATTTGAATGTAACTCCTTCATTAATTAACCTCAGTCTTCTTTCTCTCCTATCCTTCCATTCTAAAGAAAAGCCACTGATTTTTTCAGGTTGATTCTGTATCCTGCAACTTTGCTGAATTGGTTAATCAGCTCCAGAAGTCTACTGGTTGAGTTCTTTGGGTCTTCTAAATAAAGAATCATGCCATCTGCAAGTAAGGATAGTTTTAATTTTTCTCTGTTCCTGTTTTGAATTCATTTGATTTCCTTCTCTTGTCTCATTGCTGCAGCAAGAGTCTCAAGGACTATATTAAAAGGAGTGGTGATAGTGGGCATCCTTGTCTTGTTTCTGATTTTAGAGGAAATTACTGCAGGTTTTCCCTATTCAAATGATGTTGACTTTGGGTTTATTGTATATTGCCTTAATGATGTTGAAATATGTTTCTTCTATTCCAATTTTCTGCAGTGTTTTTAGGATAAATGGGTATTGGATTTTGTCAAATGCTTTTTCAGCATGTATTGATATAATTATGTGTTTTTTGTTCTCAGCTCTATTTATGTAGTAAATAACATGTATTGATTTGTGTATGTTGAACCAGTCTTGCTTTTCTGGGATGAAACCAACTTGGTCATGGTGCACAATTCTCTGATATGGTTTTGAATGCATATAGCTAGAATTTTGTTTAGAATTTTGCATCAATGTTCATTAATAATATTGGTCTATAATTTTTCTTTCTTGAAGTACCTTTATTTGGTTTGGGGATTAATATGATTCTGGCCTCATAGAAAAAATTTGGGAGAACTCCATCTCTTTTAATTTCCTGAAACAAGTTGTGAAGTATTGGTATTAGTTATTTTCTGAAAGTTTTGTAGAATTCAGCTGGAAACCCATAAGGGACTGCACTTTTCTTGGATGGCAAAAGTTTTATTGCTATTTCTATTTTTTTGCTTGCTATTGGTTGTTTTAGGCTTGCTATGTCCTCTTGGTTCAGTTTAGGTTGGTTATATGTGCTTAGAAATCTGTCAATTTCTTCCATGATTTCCAGTCTATAGGAGAATGAATTTTCAAAATAGTTTCTGATAATCCTTTGAATTTCCTCAATTCTGTCTGTGGTGATGTCTTTTTTTCATTTCTGATTTTAATAATGTGAGTTGATTCTCTTTCTTTTGGATAGGTTGGCCAGGGGGTTGTCAATCCTATTAATCTTTCAAAGAATCAGCTTTTTGTTTCGTTGATTCTTTGAATTGTTTTTGTTGTTGTTGTTGTTGTTGTTTGTTTTCTATTTCATTTATTTCTGCTCTGATTTAAATAATATCCTGCCTTCTGCTGTCTTTGGAATTACACTGTTTTAGTATTTGTAGGTCATTGAGTTGTGTCATTAGATTGTTTATTTGGCAATTCTCTGTCCTTCTTATGTGGGCACTGAATGCTATAAACTTTCCTCTTAACACAGCCATCAAAGTGTCCCATAGGTTTTGCTAAGTAGTTTCTCTATTTTCATTTATTTTCATAATTTTTTTTATTTCTCTCCTAATTTCTGATCCTACTCATTCATCGTTCAGTAGTGTATCATTCAATCTCCATGTATTTAATTTTTTTTTTTTTTTTAGTTTCCTGTTGTTGGTTTCTACTTTCATTCTATTATGGTCTGAAAAGGTGCAAAAATTATATCATAGCTTTTCAATGTGCAGTGCTTGCTCTGTGGCCCAGGATGTGATCTATTTTCAAAAAGAATCCATGGGCTGCAGAGAAGAATGTGTATTCTGTAGTTCCTGGTTTAAATATTCTGTATATGTCTATTAGATCCATTTGGTTTATAGTTTTCTTTAGTTATAAAGAGTCTTTACTCATCTTTTGCCTGGAAGATCAATTCAGTGGTGTGAGAGGTGTGTTGAAGTCTCCCAAAATTATTGTGTTTGGGTCTATTTGAGATCTGATGTCCAGGAAGATTTGTTTTACAAATGTGGTTGCACACATATTTGTGGCATAAAAATTTACTATCATTATGTCTTCTTGGTGGATTGTTCCTTTTAATAAAAGGAAATGCCCTGCTTTGTATTTTTATGATGTGTCTTAAACTAAAGTGTGTTTTGTTGGATATCAGCATTGCTACTCCTGCCCGTTTTTGATCTCCATTAGCATGGTATATCTTTTTTCATCCTCTCACTTTCTGTCTGTGAATGTCTTTGGCTTGAAGGTGAGTTTCTTGCAAACAACATATATTTGGATTACATTTTTAAATCCACATTCTTCTCCAGGATCAGAGCCTGCCAAGGGGTGAGGCCAGTTCCCGGGGCCAGCAAGGTCAGGATTGGAGCCTGCCGTAAAGCAAGGCCGGTTCTTGGGCCTCTGAGGCAGGGATTGAAGCCTGCCGAGGGGTGAGCCCGGTACCGGGGCTGCCCAGTTTGGGGCTCTAGAGATCTGACTACTCTGCTGGATCCCGCCTTCTCAGTGTGCACAGGGTTACCAGGTCTAATTCTAGGTCCCTGGATGTCTCCCTGTACCACCACCTCTGTTGAGCAAATGCTGCTGCTCAGTTGCTTGGGTGCAGCTCACCACTTAAGATGTTGGAGCTCTATGGCCGCTTTCAAACTCTTGGGTTTTTTCTGAGTTTCTTAAGGTTGCCATGCTGGGATTGCATTTGGGGCCTGTGACCCATGATGATTCCTGTGGCCTGCCATGTCCATAGCAGGTCCTTCTTACACTTGGGCTTCTTTGCAGTGGATCTTGCAGTTCAGAGTTACTGGATTCCTCCTGCCATGGTACCTGGATCTATTTTGGGTCATAATCTATATTTATTTTGTTTATTAAGGTGCTGCCTTCTCAATAGTTGAACTTAATTTGTTTCACTTACTGAGAAATGCTGTGTCCCTCCATTGCCATTTTTTATTCCTCAAAATTTCCCAAGTACATTTTAAATATTAAAACAAAATTCAAAGCAACTATTTGTTCTTAGTATGCCTTACATATTTTCTTTAGCAACATTAGAGATAATAAAAGAGTAGAATTGATATAAAGATAAAGATTTTAAGACAACTGTAGAATACAATTATGATTAATGTTTATAATTTTTACTGAAAAAACAATATTCTAAAGAAAATAATAAGTGGCAAAATATTTATGTTAATTAGAATATAGATCTGACATTGATGGGGTGTATGTGGCTTCTTGGCAAAAGTAATTTTAATGTCATTTGTGTGAAGCAGAAGGTGAGGTGAAGAGCTTACAGGCTATGAGTTGATTTACATATGTAATTTATTTGGTGTTTTTTTTTTCTTTAGCAGTCATAGTACTTATGCTAAGAAGTATTTATAAGAATAATTAATATTTTGACACCCCACACCATACTGAAGAAGTTCTAGTTATTTTGGTTAAAATCATTCAAAATTTTTATTATAAACTATAATGTTCTGATTTTATTTCTTACTTTTTAGAAACAGAGAACATTAATAAAGTCAATGGTAATACAATTTTGAAGATGCATTGAATGATTTTCTTTTAAGGAGTATTTTTTTAAAACCAAATATTCCCTGTTATATATTCATAGTACTCTGTAATTCAACATATTATGTTGCAAATATTTAATTACAGAATTTTTTTGTGCAAACATAGTGCTTGAAGGAAAAGTATATAAGGTACAATGCCAGATGCCTAATGAACTACTAGCAAATGTAATTAGTGAAAGCATAATATCTTATTACACTGAGGTAATTGTATGAAAGTGCAGGTCATTCTGATACATGCTATCAGATAGAAGTGATTGTTGTCCATTTTTTCAAGTATCCTTATATATGGTCTTTATTTAGTGAGCAAATAAATAATGTCTACCAGGCTTTTCCCCAAACAGTGATGATAATGGCAGAAAAGTGTACAAATATAGAAACAATATCTAATATGTCTTTCACAGTAGATCTTTGAGATGAAGATATTTCTTTGTAATAAACAGAGTGAATGAAGACATTCAGTGGTATGAAAGAGCAAATATATCTGGTGCTATACAAAATAGAAAAAGATCTGGTAACTAGAAAAATAAGTATGTCAGTTCAAAGGAAAAATAAGATTAGATTGTTGGGATTTGCAAATGTATTTCTAAGACAATTAGAATTTATTACCTTTTTTTTTTTGGCAGTACTAGGGAAGGAACCCAGGGGCATTCAACCTCCAAGCTACACATACTCCAGCCCTTTTTTTTATTCTTCATTTTAAAACAGGGTTTCACTAAGTTGTGGAGGGCCTCACTAAGTAGCTGAGACTGTCCTCGATCCACTATCCTCAGATCTCAGCCTCCTGAATGCTGGGATTACAAGCATGTGTCACCACACCCGGCTTTTTATTAGTGTTTTTAAATATGAATTCTACAAAGCTTCTCAATTGGAGGAGTAGAAAATAATTTTTTTTTATCCTAGGTCTTCTATTACTAGTAATAGATCAACTGGTATAAAAGAATTTCTTACTGTTACTATCCATCCTATATGCTTAATCAGATTCAAAAATATGTCAAAAACATTAGGTATTTTTTCTCCTATTTTCATCAGAGTGGAAAATACTGGCAGTTATCAAAACTCGCATTTAGTTAATTATGTTATATTATTAAATCTTTAATACAAAAAAAATAAGCTATATAAAATGTCATTGTCTGAGTTTTGGTTTTTTAAATTTCTTCAAAGAATGATTCCATTTTTTCCAGAATTATGTTCTTCCTTTCAACTCTATCATGAAAATTGCAAATATTTCTTCAGTCTAATAAAAGACCCCAAGCCTCTTTGGGATTACTTATCCTTAAGATTGAATCCATAACTCTTCTTCTCCGGTGGTAAAGTTGATAATTAAAACAGAACTCAGTTATATTGCATTCATCTGTACTCGAATTGATTTTTTTTATGTTTGATTCAATTCCTTTTGTGAAAAAAGTAAAGCCTAACATATTTCTGTATCTCCAGCTATAGTTTGCTTGGGAAAGATGTTTTCTTTTATTACATGTGCTTGGAATTAATTTAATGTCAAAAATAAATGAGGTGTATAACATAAAATGAAAGTCATTGCATAGCAATTGGGGATAAATAAATGTCGATTCAAATTAGCTCATGAAGAAATAATCCCAAAATGTTTTATTTTTTCTCACCATTGAGGAGCTAAGGGTAGGTACTTAACATCATTTTTCTTTTGGCTTTGGTTTATGTACATCATGCCTACATGATGAAATATGACTGCCATCTCCACACACTGCTGTTCTTAACCCCAGCAGATCCAGATTTAAAGCTACTTAAACTCTTGTATACATAACAATACCAGAAAAGCAGATTATTCCTACTTAAATATTTTATCCTGGACCTTCACTTGAAAACAGGATAATAACTTTTCAGTGACCGCCTTAAGTAAAATGTCTGGTTTAAGGGATGTTGGGCTTCTACTTGCATCCCCATGTGTATCACATATATTTAGGTAGGTAAGAGATTAGCTTATGAAAGGATTAAATTAGGGTCAAACAGAAAATTTACATATATCCCCTATAATAGTTTTTTAAATCAGGTGCCTTCATTCCTAACCTGACAATTTAAAGCTGTTAAACATGGGGAATTAAGCACATTACTTTTTGGTATCCTTTTTTTTTTTTTTTTACAATGAATTGGGTATAGTACCTAGGAATACTTATCACCTTCAGATGATGGAATAAGAAGTAACTTCCATAATGTAGCTACAGCATTCAGAGTAATGATTCACAAATAATAATCCCTCAAGCTGAATGGCATGGTGCATTCTTGTCATCCCAGTACTTGGGAGGTTGAGACAGAATAATAGCAGGCTAGCAGGCAGCCTCAGCAACTTAATAAAGCCTTTTGCAATGTAGTGAGACCCTGTTTAAAAATAAAATCAATAGAGCTGTGGGTATAACATGGAGGTTGAATACCCTGGGGTTCAATATCTAGTGCCAAATAATAAAAATTAAAATAATAACATAATAATAATAATAATAATAATAATAGGTTTGGAATACATTAAAAATAGTCACCCAAAATATTTGCTCTGATGACAATAATATGATTATTAATCTTAAGCATTCACAGTCTTATCTTTTGTTGCCTAGATATTTTTAATGACATTTCAATGCATATTTTTAAATAATAGTGATCTATAATGTTCTGGTCTCAGAAATCTCTGGGGATATCTACCAAAGGGAAGAAGAAAAGAATACTGTTTTATTTAGGACTACAGCCCAACTTTTATGAGCTTTACATGTTGTGCCTTAAAGAAAGATTTTATTTGAGAGCAGAATTCCACAACAACAATACATTTTGTAACCCACTGCTACTGTAGGATATCATCTTTATAGGCCTATATAAATCATAAATGGAGCACCTGAAATAAAAAAAATATATAGCAAGTGTATTGTGCTTCTTACAAGAGGGCTGAGCACAGAGTATAGGTGAGTAATGTCATACATCGTATTGCTCCAGGAAAGCAATTCATAGTCCCCACTCTACTAAGCGTATTTCAGTAGTGTCATTTTTATAGAGAGAAGACAACATCATTATATTATAATGCTATTAAGCATATCAAATATCATATGTTTAAAGAACCAAAGATGCATATCTTCTTTTTCACCCTAAAAGCATCTTCTTATTTCTTTCTCAAGTAAAGTCAAAGCATTGACAGATAATATAGCAATTTATGAACTGTGAACAAAAATGAGAGCATAAAAGCACAATCATATTAGGATTCCAGCTATGCTTATCTCATTATCTCAGTCAGAGCAGAATACGTTTTAGGATGCTTATGTACAGAGAATGTTAACTCTTTTCAAAAGAACATTTTAAAATATTTCAAGGTAAACATTTACAAGTATTTGTGGGAAACACGGGTGTACATATGTAAAAGCTTTGGTATTTTCCCAAACATTTCCATATGTATAATTAAGTTCTAATATGCAGCATTTTTAATTTTCTCAATTACTGAATTATTGAAATAAAATCTAATTTTTCTTATCATCTATGAAAACATGATAGTTAAAATTTGCAAGAGTAGACATGACATCTGAATGTGTCAAATACTCTAATGCATGATAGAAAAACTTTCATGAAACAGAAAATAGTTGTTTGTTCATTTTGAGTGCAATTTTCTGAATAGCTATATTACCCCTAAGTTTATTTGCCAATGTTTTGGGGTTTTTTGTTTTGTTTTGTTTTTGAGACTATTATTTAATTAAATGTCTTCTTTTATCTTTATTATCTCTAAACATTATAAAAAACAAAATAGAACCCTTTTGAATATACTATAAAAATTTCTGATTTTTTCTTTTTCTCTAATCTGGTGACCATTACCATTACAATTTATTTATTATTATTTTTAAAATTTATTGATGCATTGTAATCATACATCTTGATGAAATACAAGATGATAGAGGCAGTCATAAACACAGCACTTATTTAGCCCTGCTCCGATTTCCACCCCATTCCCCTCTCCTCCCTTTTTCTTGTGTTCATCTTAGGGATTGGCTTTGATAAGCTTGTGACTATACATCATGTGCATTAGGGTGTTTGCCTCTTCTGTCTTCCCATCTCCCTCAGTTAATCTGCCTTCTTTATTCATTTAAGGTTTCTCCTTTGTCTGGAATTCTTCTTCCATTTTCACCCCAGCTTATGCATATCAGGGAGAATACCCAACTTTTCACTTTTTATGTCTGACTAATCTTCCTTAGCAAAATGTCTTCCAGTTCTATCCATTTTCCTGCAACATTTTTTCTTTTTTATGGCTTTATTTTTTATTCTTATTCTGTACATACCTCATAGTTTTGTAATCCATTCATCTACTAATGGGCATCTTGGCTGGTTCCATAGCTTGGCAATTGTGAATTGTGTAGCTATAGGCATAGATATGCATGCATTAATTAGCCTTGTAGTTTGGTTTTCATTCTTTTAAGTAATTACTCAGAAATAGTATTGCTGGGTTATATGGTATGTTCATTCCTGTTTTGGTTACACTAATTTGCAATCTCTCCAACAATGTATTAGAGTTGACACTTCTCCAAATCCTCTCTACAGTTTAGAAAATTGATTTCTGGTGCTAAAAATTCTTTACTTAAATGAAAAGGTGAAGATCCTGACCAAACATAGAAACAATGAGCAATATTAATTTCACATCATTACTCTCACCAGAGGAGGGCAGAAGTTATTTTAATGAGGAAATATGATACAAATGTCAAAAGACCATGCAATCAGCTAATATTTTGTAAAATATATGACATGATTAGCTCTTATAAAAGAGCAAAATATCATATAGTTTATATAAATTTTATTATTACCATGTTATTACCATGTGACACTCTCTAAGATTATTTATGTCATGCTTATTTAAATTTAATTTCTGGTAAAAAGACATTTACTCCAACAAAGAGAAATCTAACAAAAATTAATTTAAATAAGTCATATTTATTTAGATAGACATACTACATAGATTTATATAGTATTTATATAAACTAGTGAATTAAAAAGTGACTGAAGAAACATCTAAAATACCATTTATTTCTTATTCTGTCCATGCTGAATAGGCTATACTGTATTCTTCAAAATTTTTATGAACATATTTTTAATTAGATTGCAATTCTATGAATAAAAGGATGAGATAATACACATTTATGAACTTCTACTATTAAAATGAATGCCTATAATCTCTTTTGTATCATGTACCTTATTTTCTCCAAGTCTATTCCAGCAAAATTAATATACATATTTCTACTAAGAATCTGTTAAAGGAAGTCCAAGCTTATACTATTCATATTTCCCAGTATTCTTAAGACCTTTGACATTACCCTCTCTTGAGAGAAAATTAAGTTGAAATAGTCATAAGTGAGGTCTAATTCAGTTGAGGTCCTTATGAATAAAGGACAGACAGCCCCTACTTAAGCTGTCTTTTTACTCGAGCTACAATTTTTACTTGAGCTATAATATTCAACTTCCTTTAATCTTCAGCCTGCTTGTCTACACTGTAGATTTTTGGACAAACTTTAAAAATTCTTAAAAATATCTACCTTTCTACTTACATACTTATATATTCTCTCTCTCTCTCTCTCTCTCTCTCTCTCTCTCTCATTTATGATTGTGTATGTGTGTGTGTGTGTGTGTGTGTGTGTGTGTGTGTGTGTGTGTTGTGTATAAACCCTTCTTTTCTTCTTTTCTTTTATTTTTGTGGGTCTGGGAATGGAACCCAGGGGCATTCAACCTCCTCGCTACACTCCCTGCCTTATTTTTTTTATTATTCTTTATTTTGAAACCGGGTCTCACTGAGTTTCAGAGGGCCTCATTAAGTATCTGAGGCTGTCCATGAACCGCGATCCTCTAGACTCAGCCTCCTGAACGTTGGGATTACAAGCATGCACCACCATGCCTGGTTTAAATCCTTATTTTCTATTTTGTTTCTGTTCTATGGAGAATTTTGATTAATACAATACAGAATCAAAACATATTAAAGAAAAAATGTTATCATCAAAATACTTAAACATTTGATAGCATGTTTTATTCTATCATTTTAAATCATATTACACATTAGAAATAAAAGTTAAATTGTATTCCTCAAAGTGTACAACTAAAATATACTAAAAAAGTTTATAGGCTAGGAGAAAAAATTCATAGCACACCTGAAACTAAAATATACTAAAAAAGTTTATAGGCTAGGAGAAAAAATTCATAGCACACCTGATTGACAAAAGAATAATATAAACTATGAATAAATCCTAAAAATTAAAGTTAAGAACTTACACATAAAAGCATTCAAAACATCTGAAGTCATTTAACAAAACAAATTTAGCCTATAAATATTGAAAGTTCTTATCTACCTCAAAGTAATGAGGGAGATAAAACACAATACATTTAAAAATTCATCAGAACTGGTCATGGTGGCACATGCTTGTAATCCCAGCATTTGGGAGGTTGAGACAGGAGAATGGTGGTTCACAGCCAGCCTCAACTACTTAGTGAGGCCCTTTGGAACTCACTGAGACCCTATTTCAAAATAAAGGATCAAAAATGAAACTGGGGCTTTAACTTGGAGGTGCAATACCACTGGGTTCTATCCCCAGTACCGGAAAAAAAAAAAAAGTCATCAGACTGGTAATAATGTGACATGTGATACTGGTATTGATCAAAATTGATAGAAGCACTTTGGGAAACAATTTGCCATTTTGCTTGTTTGACATTTAACTACCTTATACACAAACAATTTATTTTTCAGTTAAATATTAAGTGAAATTTTACACATAAAAATAGAGAGCAGCTTTTTACATTTTATAACTATTAAAACACAATATAATAAGGAAGAAAGAAGGAAAGGAAAAAAGAAAGAAAGAAAGAAAGAAAGAAAGAAAGAAAGAAAGAAAGAAAGAAAGAAAGAAAACATGAGCTAGAGAATACTTGACACATACAGAGAATAAGGTGATATGAAGACAAAAGAAAGAGAGTTGAACACTAGAGTAATATGGCCATAAAAAAAAAAAAAAGTACCAGTAGCCACCTAAACCTGGAAGAAACAGGATACAGATTTTCTTCATAGCCTTTAGAGGGAACAAGGTCCTGCTGAAACCTTAATTATTTTGGATTTCTGATCTCCAGAGTTGTAAATGAGTAAATGAGCATTGTTTAAATCCCCCCCAAAAAAAACCACAGTGAAGATATCTCCAGTATACACTGACAAATGGGTGTAAATAGACTGTGATACAATATAATAAACTAGTGTTGTTCCTAACTTTATAACCTCTTACTAGCAAAATTTTTAAAAAAGGGATTCTATATTACCTAATATAAAATATTTTATAATGTTTTAGTACATTTTTATTCAATGTATACAAAATTCAAAGTTTTGGTGATATTATTAGCACATCACTGAATTGAATTAATATGGCTCTTCTTTTGGGGACTGGTTCCAGGAAACCTGTGAATCTAAAAATCTGGTGATATTCAATTCTCTAAATGAACTGGATGTTCAAATTTTATATAAAATGATATATAACTCATGCACATTCTTTCAAGTAGATTCAATTATCACTAAGTATTTATAATACTTTATAAAATATAAATGCAATATAAATAGTTGTTATACTATCAAGGGAATAATTATGTTAAGAAATCTGTATGTAATCAATATAGATGCTTTTTGTTTTTTGTATTTCCAATCTGTGTTTGGTTGAATGCATAGAGATATAAAGGGTAATTGTATAAAATACTTGCTCCATTAATAAAACTACTTTATAACAACTCATAGTATTTATATTTTGTGGCTTTAATATACATTGTGCAATTAGCATATTTGAGAAAGAATCTAAGTCATGAGTTTAAACATAGCATTTAATTAAGAAATAGGATCCATGGGAAGATGGTGACAAAGTAATGACCCTCAGATGAGCCTATTTCCAGAATTGGGGGCGGGGGAGCTCTGAGCTGAGCTGCCCCCACATACCAGACTACCCCCATGGAAGGTGGGAATTAAAGACAAAGAAATCCAATAATACCTACAAGGCCATCTTTAAAAACTCAGGCTATAAAAGGGAGGGGGGAGAAAGCCACTAGTTAGTGATTTGAGATCAGTAATACAGCAGACAGCACTTGGACCACGCTCCCAGAGACCAGTGGAAACCTTTAGAAAACCCCCAAAACCTTATATTCAAAACCTCAGACCAAGCTGGGTGTGGTGGTGCACGCTTGTAATCCCCGCGCTTGGGAGGCAGAGACAGGAGGATAGCACAGGTTAGAAGCCAGTCGCGTGAGCTGGTTTAGGAGACCCTGTTTCCAAATAATAAATGTAAAAAGAGGTCTGGGAGTGTAGCCCGGAGGTAGAAGGGCTTCCAGGAACCCCAGTACCACAAAAAAAAAAAAAAAAGAAAAAAAAAAGAAACCTCTCAGACCTACTTCAAAGATATTGAGATCACCAAACAAAGAATCACCCAGACCTGTGACAAAAAACAGAGAAGGATGATCATATCTGTGTCCCCATCCATCCCAAGGCCTCCTTCACTGGGCACCCTGAAGGCAGGAACATGAGTATAAAATTCCCACAGGGTAATTAAAAAGAGACCATAAAAGCTGGTCATGGTGGTGCATGCTTGTAATCCCAGCATTTGGGACGCTGAACAGGAGGAATGTGGTTTGAGGATAGCCTCAGCTAATACTTAGGCCCTTTGCAACTCAGTGAGATTCTGTTTCCAAATAAAGAATAAAAAATAGGGCTAGGCCTGTAGCTAAACGGCAGAATGCCCCTGGGTTCCACCCTCAGTACCACCAGAGAGAGAGAAAGCATGAGAGAGAGAGAGAGAGCATGAGAGAAGGGGCAGGAACACAGGCTGTGGCTAAACACCATACACAAAACTCTGATAAAAACACCAGATCTGAAAGCACCAAACCAACTCTGAATTCTGTGATAAAAAAATAAAAGAGCCGGGCATGGTGGCGCACGCTTGTAATCCCCGCGCTTGTTAGGCGAGACAGGAGGATCACACAGGTTCGAAGCCAGCCTCGCTGGCTTTAAGAGACCCTGTTTCCAAATAAAAATATAAAATAGGTCTGGGAGTGTAGACCTAAAGTAGAAGGGCTTCCAGGAAACCCAGTACCACCAAATAATAATAATAATAATAATAATAATAATAATAATAAATAATAATAATAAATAATAAATAATAATAATAATAAATAAAAAAATAAAAGAGCAAGTGAAATTCAGAGGCAAACCAATAAGAATCACTCCAGAGTTCTCAAACCAAGTTATAAAAGCCAGGAGGTCCTGGGATGATATATTTCAAACTCTGGAAGAAAACAAAATACAGCCAATACTACTCTATACAGCAAAGATATCTGTCAAATAAGCCTTTCCTCCTCTAAGTTGCTCTTGGTCTGGCATTTTGGTTAAAGTAAAGCCAAGTTGGTGAATATCACAGTCCACAATGGACAATAAATAAAGGTCACAGTAAGGGCTCTCATCTCCTTAAATTTCTTTCTTAGTCATTGAGTAAGAGATACATTTTCAATACTAAAATTTTATTGTGATTATTAGTGTTGTTATTATGGCTAATATCACTGTTCCTTTAGTAAAAATCATCTATCTTCAGAAAGAAAATACATTTCTACTTTCATTCTGGGATAGCTTAGGGTAAACCAGTTGATAATAATACTTTAATAAATTAGCTTTGGGTGAGTTTTATAAAGAAATGGGATATCTGGTCCAGCTGAATGGGCACAGAATGTTACTAGAGTCAGTTTCCTGTAGTAAATAAAAACAAAGGCCTGAAGTTAGACAGACCTTGTGTTTATTTCCCTGACATAACCATGTACTGTGTAAAGAAAAAACACGGAAATTTTTCAGACCACATTATCCGTATCTGTTAAAGTGAGTTAGTAATTGTACCCATTTTGTAGGCTGTTATTAATATTAGAGATGAAAAAAGCACACTTATATTGAATCATACAAATTAGATATACATAACAGTAACTACTTAATACATAAGTAGTAGCTATTAATTTTATAGGGTGACCACGAGAGGGAGAAAAAAATGTCTAGTTATCAGAGACAACAAAAATGCAAACTTAACTCCTAACCAGGAGGTATGAGAGGTAGCTTCATCAATAGTTCTCTGTGAACCACTGGTTAGATAATTTTAGCTTCTTTCCAGCTCATTTGCAGAATGCAGGGGTAATATAGTGGGTGGATAATGCTCTCTACATGACCTTTTATTTCAAGTGTTCAGTGATTTTCATAATTATGCCTGGCTCTAGCCCGACCACAGCAACCTGGAAACAACTTTTCTACACTCTGAATTTCAATGCCTAAGAAGTAAGCATTTGTCTGAAAGTATATTTGAATCTTATATAAAAATTGAGAGGATGGGTGATAGACTATAGAGCCAGAAGTTCTTATACAACCTAGGTTATTAAATATAACCCAAAAATGTAGAGAAATTAAGACCATTATGGCTAACCTCACTTTAATTCATGAATTAGAAGGCTTCAAAACACACTTATAATGTAAAAAAACTTACATTAGAAACTTTTCTGTAGTTCTTTGATCAGAGAAAGCAGTAATTTGTTGCTCAATCTAATTGGAGGAAGTAGTTTAAAGCAAAAGGACAAAAAAAAAATCCCTTCCTACAGGTTTCCACTGCCTTAAAATTACAGCAAAACCTCATTAAGCAGTAATGAGAATGGAAATTACTTGCACTTGTAGCCCTGATTGTATTCCTGTTAGGTCATTTGCATGCTATTCAATGATTGGATTACTGGAGAGACTGAGAGGTCTCAGAACTGTGTTCCTATGGATTCTCATCTAATTCTACTGGTGTGAGTGCAAATATAAATGATTTCTTGAACTTTATAATATGTTCCTCATAAAAGCACACAAACCTTCTTTAGCGTTTAGATATGTATGAGAAGTATAAATACTTCTGATTTGGTCCAAAATTTCATAATTTATGAAAGCTTAAATTATACTTCCTCAGTATGCTGAAATAGGAGGCACACAAGTTCAAAGCAAGCATAGGTAATTTAGAGAGGCCTGTAGAAGATTTGTAAAGGGGATGGGAATGTAGCTCAATGCTTTTCTAGCATGTGGTAAGCTCTGAGTTCAATCCTCAGTGTTACAAAGGAAAAATAATAAATACAAAATACACTATGTCACAGCATATTAATAACTTTCTTAACAATTGCAAATTTAATAAGCAGATAGTCAACTTTTTATTTCAATCATATCTCATTTCTATGGTAGAAAGGGAACAAAAAGAATGAGAAATAACAAAACAATAATTGGCTAATATATACTCACTTTTTTCTTCCCCATGTTCTCTTTAAGTCATCTAGAATGACTTAAAGTCATTCTAGTATTTTTTAAGGATCTGTAATTCTCTCCTAGTTTAAGTTTTTATGAAAGCAAATACATGTTTTCTGTGTCTCCAGCAGGAACTCACATATAATAAACTATGTTGCACATAACAGGCAGTAAAAAAAGTAACATACTTTTCTAAGAATCAAACTATCACCTATTAATATCTATCATATATATACATATATATGCATACAAAAATATACTAAAAAAGTAAAAAGTACATAAAATTTATTTTTAATCAATACTCACTTCTAAGGTTTGATATCAGTTACAATAACATTTTTCAGTGCTACTCAATTTATAAGAAATGGTTTATTTCTTATAAATTGATAATATATAATTGATAAAATTTGAATGACAGTCACAAAAAATTAGGCATAAACTAAGTATTTAAAAGAGAATAACATATTTTTGTCACTTTCTTGTGACTAAATGTTGATATTTCAATTATATCTGTGCTAGTTATTTTTCAGAAATATCCAGCATCTAAACAAAAAGTGATACATTAGTGATATTCTAAGAATTTTTTAACCAAGGTGTATGCCATGTTTTCCTTTTCACCAATTCAGTTGTTTACTTAAAATGTTTTTGTTATCAAATTTTAAACTCAGAATTGGATCATTTAGAATCACAATAATATTAATAAAGACCTATGTAGCATTTTACCTATCAGTTTAGGACTGATGTTTTGTTTTGTTTTGTTTTTTAGCATAGGTCAGCCTTGGGAAAATCAGCACTAAGCAAATACTAAGTTCTAAATTCTTCTTTTGGAGGACAGTATCAAGTAAAAGGTGAGAATTTAATAAGGATGTTCTAGTAAATCAAGTAGATAATGAAAATAAAAAACTGTCGCAAGATGGAACTCGGTAATGGCCCACATAAAGAGCATATCCTTCCTTGTAAAAATACCTAGTTGTTTTAAATAAAACTTTAAAAATTTAACACATAATGAACAAAAATGGGCCCTAAATTCAGTGACCCAGGCTTATATCTCAGTTGATCACACACACACACACACACACACACACACACACACACACATATATATATATATATATATATATATATATATATATATTTCAGAATAATTTTATTCTAATTGGAATCAGAATAGTCTGATTCTAAATGTCCTCATCTATAAATATGGACATACTACACCTAAGCTGTAGGGTTCACATAAATATAAATAAGAAAATTCTATGAAATTATTGAACTATTGACATTCTCAAAGAGATGCCCACCCTGATCCACAGAAGCTGTGTAGTGTGTAGATATTCCCAATAAAAACTGATTCCTATATTGAGCAAAAATACTGTAGAAGGCAGAATAGAAATTTCTTAGTGACAGAAAGGACCTTCTAAGCAGTGACTACACGTGGGTGGTGGCACCTTCACCCAACAGGATGCCATAGTATCAATATTTAGTTTAATTTTTCCTGTATATATATAATTTTAATTGATACATTGTATGCCTCTACAAGATGGTAGAGGCATACATGCACACATCACCCAGTGAGCCCTTTCCAATTCCCACTCCATTTCTCCCCCTCTCTCTCCTTAGTGATTGACTTTTAATGTTTTTTAATGTATATCATGTACATTAGGAATGGAATTTTACTCAGCCATAACGAAGAACAATTACATCATTTACAGAGAAATGATGGAACTGGAGAACATTATGCTAAGTAAGATTAGTCATTCTCAAAAAGTAAGAAACCTGATGCTCTCCCTAATATGTGGAAGCTAGGGAAAAATGGGTCACAGGAAAAACTCTAGACAAAGAAAAAGAAACTACAGATGAGCAGTTAAGAGACTTAACTGAGGAAGATGGGAGAGGGGAAGAGAGAAATTCTTCATATATTTTAAAACAGTGCTAATTGAGAGTATTGTCATAACATTCACCCATTTAGTTTATAGTTCAGCAATTTTTGTATGTTCACAGTCATTACCACAATTTATATTGAAATATTTTTATACTTACAAAACCTAATCTATAATCATTCACTTTCCATACCCTATCCACCCCATATACAGACCTAGGAAACCACTAGTCTATGTTTATTTATTTAGATATGTCTAGAACTTCATGTAAAAAGTTCTTGTGTACTTTGAATTTCAATTCTACTAATGAATGGTTATTAGAAATAATAAATTTGAAGATTTTATAAACTGTACTTTTAAATGGTAGATCTTAAACCTGTCTTTGAGTTTTTTGTTTTTTTTTTTTTCAGGACTGGGGTGGAACCCAGGGGCCTTCTACCTCCGGGCTATACTCCCTGACCTATTTTATATTTTATTTGGAAACAGGGTCTCGCTAAGTTGCTAAGGGCCTCACTAAGTAGCTGAGGCTGGCTTCAAAACTGTGCGATCCTCCTGTCTCAGCCTCCCAAGCGCGGGGTGTCTTTGAGCCTTTATGAAATGCAGCAATCCTCCATCACACATAATTTCCAATATATTCTGAATTTAATTTAATTATACAGTATCTCTAACAATATCCTCCACCACCTTTAAATAATTAAGATATTTTCCAGTCATGTATATACCCTTTTTACAATTTGGGTTATACAACCATCTTATTTAAATTTCAACTAAAGCTGCATAAAATATATGTACATTTTTTCATAAATGTATTTTATTTGTACATAATTTTTACCCATATTCATATTTTCATAATTGTGTATTCTTTTTCTTGATTATTTTTACTTCAGCCACTTTGGGATATGGACTAACATATAAGATATACTATGTATTCACTATAATTTATAAAATATTAATTTGGTTTTATATTTGCCATCCTTATGTTTAGTTTGCTGAATCACTCTTTAGCTGGCAAATGTTATTCCTCTAAGAACCCAATAAATAATTTTATTTGCAATCTCAAAATTTCATGAAACTTAGTTTCATGGAGTATCTTTAGTAGAAGAACCCATTGGATAAATATTGCTATGTTCCCACTACCTAAAATAATTATTCTTTTCTTGTGTGACCAGCTTTTCTTTTACCTTTTGGTTATAGTGATTTATTTATAATATTATGGGGCCTTTTCTTGATTATTAGGGATTGTAGAAAATTAATGACCTCTCATTAATATGCTTAACATTTGTAATTATAGATTGTGATATTTCTGTAATAAAATGGTAAGAATTAAGAGACATTCTCATCCCTATGATTATAAAATTTTAATGCCAATTCTCAAGTTACTGTCTAGTGAAACTTGTTTTTACTTTAATTAGCTTAAGAAACATTGATAAGAAATTTCTAATATTTGCTTAGTGCATAATATAAAAATCAAAAGCAATATATGTTTATTTTGCTTCATAAATAAAAAATCAGACTATCTAAACATTACTCTGATTACTAAGCTTTTAATTATTAAATGTTATACATCTTAAATACTCATACTAGGGTAAATTTTAGAAAGATAAATAATTTATTTGTATGGCTGCCCTTTACATTTTACAGGGTTAAGTTGAAAAGAGATAGACTAATAAAGTTTTTCATTATTAATCAAGCCTTCTCTATATCTCTATCAGTCATTTATTACAATGCATTTTCACTTTTAAAGTTATGGTCATGTTTGAAGAAACTATTTCATCTAGTTTGCAGCTCATTTGTACTACCATAGTACTTGTCTATAATAGGTGGTCAATCACTAATTATGAACAAATCTTAACATACACTTCCTGAAACACATCTTATTATTTTGCCTTCTATCAGTTCCAGGGTTTTGTTTGTTTGTTATGTTTGCTTGTTTGTTTGGGTCTGGTTATTATCATCAGCATTATACTGTTAGGCTTTTACTTTATTTCATTTCTGTCTTGTCTAATTATTTATTCAAAAAGAAAAGAACCACGATAGCATCTGGAAAGCCAGTTATCTGAGGATTCTTACTTCCAGTCTATTATATTTTTGTACTTCTACCAATAACAGTAACACAAAATGTGCATTGGCCACACAAAATTTCTTCAGTATGAATAACTAATTAGAAGTTGAGAGCCAGTATGTTTTCTTCTTCTCCTAGCAATTCAGCAAGACAATTTCCACTTCTGTTCTCTAAGATCCCTTCATGTACAACAAATATTAGAAAAAAATTATGACTAACTTTAACCTTTAACAACTCATCTCACCTCTGAGACTAGATTTTTAAGTTGTAAAATAATTAGAACTTCTTTCTTCTAATGTAAAACCATTGTGGTAAATGCAAAAATAAAAGCACTGTTCTAAAAATGATTTTATGAAAAGTTATTTCTAGATAATTTTGATTTTCATACAGGTATTATGCTTTATTTTAGCATGATTTTTGTTCTGCTGACTGGAATTGCAGATGATGATGTGATTTAATTTTGTCAGGGAGTCTTAGCTATTTGTTAATCTCAACCCAAATATAAAAATTTAATAACACAAAATGGTATATGTTTTCTATAATATCAACTTCCTTAGATCATGGGTATAAAACTGCCTTAATAATCTCTTTGAAATCTATCTGTGTCATTTTCAAATTTTAAATTTGTTTATTTAAAATGTGCGATTAATTGTTGCCAACAATTCTTAACCACTGGTTTACAGAATGTTACAGGTTTTTTTCTTCTACATAAATGTTTTCCTGAACCTGTTAATCTATATATGAGTTGATATAAATACATAGATTTATTGCTGGGTTCTTTATTCTATTCTCTAAGTCTATGTGCCAATTTTTATTCTGTCACCCTGTTGTTTTTGTTGCTACAATATTTTGTTGTCTTGTAATTTTTATTTTCATGTATAGAAACACTATGGATTTTGCATGTGCTGTAGGCCAGTTGGCTATCCAATGAGCTTACAAAAGAAAACATGCCTGGATGTGTGTGAGTGCCAGATATCCACATGGTAGGTTATCACATGTATTTTTTAACAATATATTTGCTATTTTGATTGTTATTTTACCTCAGATGTCCACTATAGTAATTCTACCTACCTTACTTTTGATGGTCAAATGCTATGATTTGGGTGTTGATATCAGTGGGTCCAGTGATTTCTACTGCATCTCAACTTTCCACTTGCCATTCCAAGTGCTGCTTCCACTGAAAGTTCTGGTTTCTACAGAAGAGCTCTTCAAGGTAAATTTTAAACAAGAAGTCCACTATGGCATTCTAATCTTTCTAACCTTTTGTAATCCATTTATACTCCAGGACTGGTATCATTGCCATATCCCTAGGTCCTCAGGACAATGGCTTTGGACAGAGAGTTATCTGATTCATATTAGCTAGTTATCATAGTGTTCCTAGAGATTAAGTAGATAAGAATTTTACTGAGTTATTCTTTCTTAGGTATTAGAAGAAAACTTTTTAAGTCAAATAAAAGTCAAATCATAGAGATTTATTGGCCCATAATTAGTTCCCAGACTTGATTCCACTTACAGACCCAGAACCACCAAGATAAGAAAGACTGAGTTCCCTAAAGGAATGCTGCAGTACATTATAAAAAATTGTATTGTCAGTCTCTCTCTCTAAAACTTTTAAAGAGGGCAAAAACAATTGTTTGTTAGAAAAAAATAAATAATCCGAAATTTTGAAAGTTTCTGAGCACTATCTCTGAAATGATGCTGAGCGTAGAGATACAAAACATAACTTTGGTTTACAAGTCACAATACAGGCTTATGACAGGTAATTAATGGAGTTTTATCTCAGGTTCAACTCACAGTGTGGGCAATGGGTTCCCAAATTCATGTTATATTTTACTGGCTTTTTCTATCCCTCTCTGGAAAACTCTAATGCAGTGGAACTTACTCAAATTAGAAAAAGTAAGTAATTTTAAAATATACATCAATGTATTTTAAATATAATTAATTGATTTGCAGGTTAATTTGTAAACCATCCTTGCATTCCTGAATAAAACTTTATCGTGCTATGCTCTTTTTCTTTTTTTTTTTTTCTTTCTGCAGTACTGAGGATGGAACCCAGGGCATTCTACCGATGAGCTATACATCTCCAACCCTATTTATTACTCTTTATTTTGAAACAAGGTCTCACTAAGTTGTGGAGAGCTTCAACAAGTAGCTGAGGCTGTCCATAAACTCCAATTTTCCTGTCTCAGCCTCCCAAGTACAAAGATTGCAAGTGTTCTCCACCACAGCCAGCTACATAATGGTTTTAATGTATTGTTGAATTTGATTTGCAAGTATTTTTTTATTTTCTTTTTTGTGTGGTATTGGGGTTCCTGGAAACCCTTCTACTTCTGAGCTACACTCCCAGACCTATTTTTATACATTTTTACTTGGAAACAGGGTCTCTTAAGCCAGCGTGGTGGCTGGCTTCAAACCTGAGGTATCCTCCTGTCTCCGCCTCCCAAGCATGGGGATTACAAGCATGCATCACCACGCCCTGCTGATTTGCAAGTATTTTAATGAAGATTTTTGCATGGATGTTAATCAAGGATACTGTTCTTTTATTATTTTATTGCTGTATCTTTAACTAGTTTGGGGTCAGGGTTATATTGGCTTTGTCATTTTTGAATAAGAATCTGAGTATAACATAGAACTATAAATCTTAGCTACATTAACTTTGGGTGCATATACTCCTAAAATTTACAGTTTCTTATCTGTAAAGTTTTTAATAAAACATTTTTACACTAATTTTAAGGATCAAATATATGCCTATATATGAATATGACTGTATAGCATTTGACACTTACTGAAGATGCAGAATGCATCCTCAAAAACCTGAGCAGTTTGGATGAAAGAAAGATGTGACATAGAGTCAGACAGTGGGTTTCAGTTACTCTGAGACTTGGAACTCAATTACCGGAAAAACTTTTTCTTGACAAGAGAAAAAAAGCAGTAAAAAACTCAGCAAAACAAAGTTTAAAAGTGGCAGAATTTGAACTATAAAAAAGAGCAAAGAACTGTAAATAGCTTTACTTATCTCACCTAGTGAATGTAAAACAGAGGCAATGACAGCACCTTCTTGGACAAGGTAATTTCAGAATAATTTTTATAAAGATTTTTTAAAAATTCTTTATAAAGAACCTTCCAGTGGGCTCAGGCTTATAATCGGTGGAGTTTTATTACAGTTATGGAGAACACTTGATAAGGTTTATTTCACCCATTAATAAATTAACAATCTAAATCTATATAGAAATACAATATTGTTGGGCGTGGTGGCGCACGCTTGTAATCCCCGTGCTTGGGAGACTGAGACAGGAGGATCGCACGGGTTCGAAGCCAACCTCAGCTACTCAGTGAGGCTTCTAGAAACTTAGTGAGACCCTGTTTCCAAATAAAATATAAAAAAGGTCTGGGAGTATAGCCCGGAGGTAGAAAGCCTCTGGGTTCCACCCCCAGTACCACCAAAAAAAAAAAAAAAAAGGAAAAAAGAAAGAAATAATAAATAAATAATAATAATAATAATAATAATAATAATAATAAAAGTAATAATAAACATCAGAATTCTACAATAGCTTTAGTTTGCCACTAATACATTTTAACACATTACTTTAGGCATTAGTATTGTATTTTATCCTCTTTATATTCTTAAAAATCATTTAATTACATATAATTAATTTCAGCATATGAAAACATTTTTAAATTTTATAAAAATTATACTTTAAGAATGATAATGGTATAGACTAATTAACTGCAGAAAATTATTTAATATTTTATTAATAGCTTTGTTATATTCACTTATAGAATATAGTATTTTCTAGTGGATTTTAGGGGTCTTTTTTATCTCCATTGTATAGTAGAAACACAGCTTTCTTTGCTTTTCAACTTTATATTAAGAATACTATTTTTATTTTATTATTTACTCCTAACTCCTTTATAATCTTGTTAAAAAAAATCTGTCATTTAGTCTTAGGTAAGAAGATATAGTATTTTGTTATGTCTGAAATATATCTGTTATGCTTATAGAGGACTGTACCTTTCATTCAATGAATAATAGAACTTGGATTTATTTATTTTTATTTTTATTTTTTGTGATGCTGGAGGTGGAACCCCGGGGCATTTTTATACCTCCGGGCTATACACTGAGATCTGCTTTATACTTTATGTGGAAACAGAGTCTCACTAAGTTGCTGAGAGCATCACTAAGCAGCTGAGGCTGGCTTCAAACCTGTGAGATCCTCTTGTCTCAGCCTCCCAATCGCTGGGATTACAAATGTGCGCCACCACACCTGGCTTTATTTTCTTTTATTTTTATGAGGATTATATTAAAATTGGTATACATTCAGATTGTATTTGGTGCCCTCTCCCACCCCTACTTCCCCTTCCCCCCTCCCAACAATGAGTGTCCAGGTTGACCATGTTACATTCATTCTTTTACACATATTGGAATGTAGCTCCTCCATTAATCAACCTCAGCCTTCTTCCTCTCCTACCCTTCCATTCTAGCTTTGCTGAGGTTTCCCCTCCATTATCTGGATTCCTCCTGGTATTCCTAATAGTCCCAAGTTCTATTTAGAAGAGGCTAAATCTTCCCTCTCTCAAAACATTGTGAAACATTACTCATCATTGGATTACTCATTATAGAACAAAGATAAATGATTTCAAATGTCTCATAGAAAAATATTGAGCCTGCCCTTCAGTTTTCTGACTTTAACATGCCTCTTATTTTTTTATAGCAACTCTCATAGAATTTAAAAATATAAATAGGAATAAACCTAACCAAGGCAGTAAAAAAAAAAAAAAAAAAAAAAAAAAAAAACTCTGCACCTTTATACCAAATTGATTTTCAGCAAAGGTGCCAAACACATATGTTGGAGAAAACATAGTCTTTTCACCAAATGGTTATTTATATGTTAAAAAAAGAAACTAAATCCTAACTTATCACCCTGTATGAGGGTTAAGACTGATTAAGACCTGGAAATTAGAACAGAAACTTTGAATGTATTAGAGGAAGGCATAGGACTAACACTCCAACATATAGACACAGGAAGAAACTTCCTCAATAAGACTCACAAAGCTCAGGAAATTAAAACAAATGTTAATATATGGGATGGAATTAAACAAAAATATTTCTGTTCACCAAAGAAAACCATCAAGAGTCTAAAGATATAGCTTACAAAATGGAAGATCTTTGCCAGCAATTTCTCTGATAAGGCATTAATATCTAGAATATACAAAATATTTAAAATACTTAAACGTAAAAAACAAGAAATAGACAACTGAACTAAATAGACACTTCTGAAAATAAGAAATGCAAGTGGCAAATATATACATTAAAAATGTTCAAACTGAGCATGGTGGCACACACTTGTAATCTCAACATTAGGAAGGCTTAGACAGGTCCACATCTAGCCTCAGTTACTTAGGCCCTTTGCAACTGAGTGAGACCCTGTTTCAAAATAAAGAATAAAAAATAGAGTTGGTGGTGTAGATTGGAGGTAGAATGCCCCTGGGTTCTATCCCCAGTACTGAAAAAAAAATTCAACATATTAGCAATCAGAGAGATGCAAATTAAAACTACACTGTAACTCTCTCTAATTCCAATCTGAATGGCAATCATCAAAAAGTCAAGCAATAATAAGTGCTGGTGAGGATGTGGGGAAATAAGAAATCTACACTATTGGTGGAATTGCAAATTAGTATAGCTACTATGAAGAAAAATGTAGAAATTCCTAAAAAAATTTAGAATAAATACACTATATGATCCAGCTATACCATGCCTGGATGTATTTCCAAAGGGACTGAAATAAAATTACTGCATAATGCATGAATATACATGTTTATAGCAGCAAAATTCACAATAGCCAAATTACGGAAGCCACGTAGGTGTCCATCAATAGATAAACAGATTACAAAATTATGGAATATATACACAATAGAATTCTACTCAGCAATAAAGAACAAAATTATATCATTAGTAGAAAAATGGATGGACCTGGAGAACAATAAATTAAATGAGATTTTCCAGTCACAGAAAGTGAAGGGTCATATGATTTCTTTTCTTTGTGGAAGCTAGGACCAGAAAGTTCAGGTAATAGAGGAGAAACTCCAGTGGAGCCAGCGAACTGTTCTAGGGGAAGGAGGGTGGTGGAGAGGGAGAATTAATGAAGAAACCACTTTTTATTGATATATGTACATATGTGAAAATACTACTGTCAACCTCTGTGGATAAAGGAAGAAGTGAGAAGGGAACCTGAGAAAAGCCTATCAAGTGTTGTGTGCATGTATGCCACAATCGCTATGATATACATTATGAAATGAAACTATAATGCACCAACAAAACTTTTTAAAGAAGAATATTGCCTCTGATTTTAACTTTATACACTGTATACATATATCAAATGATCACATTGTACATGATAAATTTTTAATTTAAAATAATGTTGAACTTTCAAAAAAGTCACAAGAAGCCTTCATATAAGAATCATATTTGGTTCATTCTTGATCCATGTCAGTAATAAGGCCAAGGAACCTACCATTTTAATCATTTCCAAAAAGGTAAGATATGTACCACAGTTTCTTACAGTTTTCCAGTTGAGAGCATTTTGCTTTCTGGAAATTTTAGCTATAAAACTACTTTAGGATTATTAGTTCCTTATTAATTCTGTTTACTATTAGAGTGTTCCTTTGCCAGTGTACCTTTACTTTAGAATGATCCATTGTATTAGAGAAGAAATATTTGTATAATTACCTTCGGTCTTTTTGCCCAATTATACGTCAATTTCATGTGATTTTCTCCCCAGCTCAGATGCCCCATGGTGGACCTCTTGCATCATAATTTTATATCTACATTGGGACTTTTGGTGATTCTTAAAAAGTTGTGCCAGCAGTATAATTTGGGAAGTACATCATTGTCATTTTATTGATAAAAACAAAAACTATCCAAAGGGTACTTATAGGACATGGATAATCCTACACAAAATGTGGTGCCTCAGTTGCTATAATTCTTGTTGTTGGTGTCTTACTGCTTTAAAAGACTGTTTTAGTGAAGGAAAATTCAATGGTTATTAGAGAGAATTAGAAGTTTGAAAAATATTACTTATATTGAGCAGTGTTGATGCTTTTTAAAAAGGTAATGAAAATTGTGGAAATATTTTTAAATAAAGAATTAACAGTGAAGGTTTTTGAACTTGTTTGGCATCTCACAAAGTATCCATTATTTATTAAGATTCTAATTTGAATTAATTAATTAATTTATTTATTTATTTTATATTTTGCAATCCTGGTGAATGAACACAGGAACATTTTTAGAAACTTCATCAGCTTTATATTTTATTTTTTTATTTTGAAACAGGGTCTCACTAAGTTGAGGAGGGCCTCGCTAAGTAGCTAATGTTGGCCATGAACCTGTAATCCTCCTGTCTCAGCCTCCCAAGTTGCTTACCTCTTAGTAATACCAAGGATTTACAATTATGCATCACCACACCCAGAACTAATTTGAATTTATTTTTAGCCACTACATAAAAACAAAATTTTATACATATGCATTGTGTAACATGTAATGCCTGAATAAATGTAATCATCAAGAAATATTCAAAAGAGGTTAAACACATCCATCTCTTCAAACATCCATTATCCCTTCACTGTAAAATATTCAAGATATTTTCTTCCATTTCTTTGAGATACTGAAATATTATCGTTATTGATAATCACCCACTGTGCAAAAATACAGTTATTTTTCCATACAGCTAAAAGCTAGTACCTACTGAGCAACCTTTCTCTTTTGTTACTTCTCTTATAATTTTCAGCCTCAGGCAATATTAGATGATTAAAATAGCACATTACTTACTGTACCGAAACTATAAGGCATGTACTGATGAGATAGATACTACAAACTTCTGCAGTGACTGTCCTCTCTAAGCCAGGGCTGGAGGTAGAAGAAGCTATCAGTAAGCTTGGCTCATTGATATTAATGGGGATATGGGTCCCCAAAATCATATAAGCCAAATAATGAAGCATAAAGAAAGAAGTTACGGGCCCTTAAAATCAACATGTCAGTCAAATATGCATGATTTAAAGAACCTTAGGTAGTATCACTCTGCTGGGGTTTACAGACGCACAGCTCAAAAGCAAAGAATTGTACAAAATATTATCTGGACAGAGGACCATCAGTATATCAAAATAAATATAAGAATAGGATCACTGCCAAGGAATCCACTGTTGTTTTATACAGTTGACCATTCAGAGCTACTAGTTTGAGAGAGAGAGAAGGAGAGTGATAGTATGGCCTATTGTGGGTGAAGGTGAAGTGTCTTCTTGGAGGCAATATTCTGACACTGTTGGGCACACACTGGAACTGGGGTCACTATATGGTCCTATGTCTCAGGTATAAATAAGGCATGAGAATAAAAGAATGTGTGACCCAGTTGGCAATTGTTCTATATGACCCACTGAGAGACTTGTGCTTCCCCACTTAAGTGCTCTGAGAGCTTCAGGGTCAGTGGCACCAGTTTCCACATGCAGCCTTTTCTTGTCAAACAACATACCATATATCATTTGACTTACAGTATTTGGCTATTGCCTGGACACTTTTCATTTTTTTATGCTCAGGGTTCTACAGAAAAGTGTCTGAGGTGAAATAGTTGAATCTGGAGGTGGTGGATTGTTATTACACAATCTAGACAAAGATGATTATAGAATTCAAGTGATTTCCTAAGAAATATTATGGTATTCTCTTTCCAACTGTGAATTCCCTTATCATGTTGAAGTGGATACACTTCAACATGACAAGAGAACAGTTCCCAGAAGCTCAGTCTCCACAGGAATGAGAATTCGAGTTGCACCACTAGGTAAATCATCCAGAATAGTGGATTTGATAATAAACAACAAAGGGAACATAGAATGGTTAATGGAGAAAGAAGTGCTGAGTACCTTGATACTTCAAGGATCAGAAAGTGATCCTTGAGGTCTTGAAAAAGCCTCTTCCAAAATATATATGGAAATGTGGATCTGTGCGATACAAGGGATGGACTTTGCTATTCATGTTTGGAGGGGGTGTATATTGCTAACATCACCAGTAAAGAAAAATTATTAGTGAGCTGCAGACTAGCCAACTACTGGGCAAGTCTTGGGTACTAGCACATAGAGACTTCTGCCTTATCCAAGGCTGAGAATCTGTCATATCTGTATCATAATATGAGGCTCTGGCTCTACATGCCAATCCAGCTTCTCCTCCACTTTCCCTCTCCTTTACAGATGCCAGCTCTATAGCACATTTTGAAAGCATTTTTCCCAGTATTGAATCTGCATTTTATCTCTACAGTTATTATCCCTTGATACATCTTTTGCAATCCTCAATCATCACAGTATCTGCTGCCTAGAAGAACCAATGGACTCAATAGCTACGCGAATTTATTGGTATCTATATGAACCTTATTTCATTAATTTCCAAGATACTTAAACAATGAGTCTCACATAGGATCCACACATAGGATCTGAAACTAATGTAGATGCTTTTTGTTCAACTCAACAGAATCTTATCAGGAAGCAGATATGATCCATTCTTTATACTGATAAATCTTGTATTTCTGTGGTCTTGAACTGACAAGACTAAAATTCTTTTCTTTATTCAGTGTGCTATAAAAACAAGTAGAATTTATTCATGACGGAATGTGCAATTTATTCAACATATTATCCAGTACAATTTTTAAATGTAATTCTTCACCACCATTCATAACTGGTACTAATAACTACAGAACAATGTAGGTTTAAAGCAGGAGTAGGCGTTTTGAAGATATGTGAATATGACTTATATAAAAAATGCTTTAAAACCTGGCTGAATGCAATTTTCTTGTTCTGAGTAGGGAGTGGTGATTTTTCTTTCAAATCCTTCTTTTGTATTACTTTATTAATTTGGAAAAGAAACACCACACTTGTATACCCTAAAGAAAAAAATACCACGTTAAATTCTTTTTAGGTTTGTTATTGAGTCATCCCAAGAAACACAGATAGATAGTCATTAACACACACACACACACACACACACACACACACACGTAAAATAAAATATACTTGTTCTTTGAGATAAAAATATGGCATGACATAAAGTAACTACAAAGAAAAAATATGCTATAATTTAGTACTTAAATGTAGTAAAGTGATAAAAGCTTACATGAAAAAATTAATTTTAATTAATAAAGTATAAGTTGAGAATAAGTTCTTGACTAAAATAAGTATATTAATAATATCTATTTGCATAATGATTTTTATGAAATAAAATATTTTCAGAATATTTTTAGAAGTATAAATACTATATGTTTTATACATATTTTTTGTGTCAAGAAGAATGCTGTATATCAAAATCATACTTTATGTGTAGGAAAGTGATTCTGTTGCACATGCATGCAGTGTAGGCACAGAGCAGTATAAGCTGCTGACTGAATCATAGTGGAATAGAATTAACTACTATATTAAGCAGTGTTTGTTTTGCTCACAAACAAATTTGAATTGAGAGTTCTAAAGGAGAACACCATAATTTCAGACAAAAGAAAAAATGAAAGTGAACTAAAAATATCAAAGTCACTGACTGAAAGAAAAATAAAAGCCAAGGATATGTATGGCAATGTGAATAGAGAGAAACCAATCTTATTCAACATGACATTAAAATATCAGCAAACACATTCTGTTGTTCCTTTTCTAGAAATATAAATTTAAAATGAAAAGCAAGAATGAATGACTGAAAGAAACAAACAAATCAAAAGAAAAAATGCACCAAAATGAATTAAATACTTAAATATAATATCAAAACTTGTGAAACTACTAGAAGAAAACTAGGAGGAAATCTTAGTGGAAAAACTCCATGACATTAGTCTTGGCAATGACTTTTTAAAAAATATTATCCCAGAAACACAGACAATAAAAACAACAACAACAACAACAACAACAACAACATATATATATATACAAATAGGATGTCATAAATAAAAAAAGCTTCTTCAAGATAACTATTAGCAAAGGTAAGACACAACATACAGAAAGGGAGAAAATGTTTGCAAACAATACATCTCATAAGGGGTTAAAATGTCAAATATATAAAGAATATAACTGAATAGAAAGTAAACAAATTATCGAATTAAAGATGAAGAAAGTTACCTGAATGGACATTTCTCTAAATAAAATATAAAGATGATCTCTAGGTACCATAAAAAAGGCTTAGCACCTTTATGAATATTTAAATTATGAATGTTTAAATTAAACCCATCTGCCGGGCTTGGTGGCACACTCTTGTAATCCCTGCGCTTGGGAGGTGGAGACAGGAGGATTGCTCAGGTTCTTAGTCTGCCTCGCTGACTTAAGAGACCCTGTTTTCAAATAAATAAAAAATATAGGTCCGGGAGTATAGCCTGGAGGTAGAAGGGCTTCCAGGAACCCCAGTACCACCAAAAATAAATTAATTTAAAAAAATAAACCCATAATGGAAGTACTACCTTACATTTTTTAGAATTGTTATTTCCTATCAAACACAGGAGAGATTTTTGTTGGTAAGCTAGAAGAAAAAGAAAAAAGAAACGGATGGAAAGGAGACATAAAGGAAGAAGAAAATGTAACTTTAATATTGAAGGTTATGGCAAGATTCTCAAAACCCTTAATTTACAAGCTAAGCCTATCACTCTTCAGCCCTAGCAAGACCTGTTTATCCTAAATTTTTATGTAATTCACAATATCTAATAATTACCCTCAGTGCTTTTGACTATCTCCACATAGGTGTCTATTGATCAGACAAGGAGAGAACACTCCAAAGATCCTCATAAAAAAAGAAAAACAGAAATTAATCAGGGTTGACGTTCATCCCCTACTTACCCCACTGGGCATTCCCCTGGACTCTTAATGGGATCAACTCTTCTTCAGTGAGTGGAGATATAATTTGTCTAAGCAATATAGAAAATGGTATCAAGATCCTCAAAGATGAATGGACACTATACTGGAAATTTACTCATTTGCAAAATACCTTAAACTGTTAATTCGGAATAGTTAAGCAAGATAGATAGCTGTTGCTCAAACAACAGATGACACCCAAAAGAGTAATCTTCTTGTTCACTATTAGCTATCCTTGAATAGTTTAAACAAAAGAGACCCCTACTGATATCTCAGTGAAAGCCTCAGGAGCACCTGCAAAATGACCAAAACACCATAAGCCATCTTGTGACTACTAGTCTGATGTCATCTTCACATATCTCCTCCTACCCATTCCTCATGAAAGTGGCCCAAATGCATTGCTCACAATGGAAATGGCTCCATTCTCTCTTAAATGCATATTTCTTTCTTTCTTAAATAAATTTGTCTATGTCTCTGTGCTGAAGTAATCCAAACACCACCCATCTGTAGTTTCATTCCACTCTGGCTTCCACTGAGCCCTCTTCTGGACCCTTCATGAAATCTATCCTTCTTCAGTGACAGTGGGGATGTTATTGGTATAGCCATCACAACTCCTCTGATAGAAGACTAATATCTAGAATATACAGAGCACTCAAGAAACTCAGCACTAAGAAAATAAATAACCCAAGCTGGGTGTGGTGGCACACACTTGTAATCACAGCATTTGGGAGGCTGAGACTGGAGGATCATGGTTTGCAGACAGCCTCAGCTACTCAGTGAGGCCCTTCGCAACTCAGTGAGACCCTGTTTCAAAATAAAGAATTAAAAATTGGGCAGGGGGTGTAGCTCAGAGGTCAAATGCCTCTGGGTTCCATCCCCTGACCCACAAAAAAAAAGAAAAAAAAAAGAAAAGAAATAACCCAATCAAAAATGGGTGAGTGAACTAAATAGACACTTCATGAAGGAAGAAATTCAAATGGCCAATAAATGCATAAAATGCTCAATATCATTAGCAATTTGGAAGATGTAAATCAAAACTACCCTGATATTTTACCTAAATCCAACTTAAATGGCAATCATTCAAAATACAAACAACAACACATGAGGGCGAGGATGTGGAGAAGTGGAAACTTTAATATATTGTTGGTGGGATTGAAAATTAGTGCAACCACTATTCAAAACAGTATGGAGGATACTCAGAAGAATGGAAAGGAATTTACCATATGATCCAGCAATACCACTTGTCAGGATCCAGCCCAACAGCGGCGGGGTTTGACAAGATGATGAGTACCGACGACTCAAACACACACACCCACGAGCTGGGAGATATGTCAAGCAAGATATTGTTTATTTCTCTCCAAGTAATCATATATATAGCACCAAACCACGAGGGGAATTCCCATGGGAAAAAGCCTAGCCTATTGGAATAAACATCACTAGCGCGTAGTGCACAGCCAATCCCAGGCCAGTACATGAGCCATTCATGTGTGTGGAACCTCCTTTAAAGGTAAAAAGGGAAAACCTGCTCAGTCTCCCCACCCATAATGAATGGGGAAACCACGCCTTCGTAGCTTCCTCCAGGCATCATCATAGCCTCTTTTCTGCTGAATCACTTTACTGCAGAAGGTCTTAAACTTTACTTAAAGTTTTGCCTTAGGCTGCAGGCCGCTCAGGCCGAGGGAGGCTGCATCTCGTTAGGCACTGTATGGACACACCCCATCAACCACTACTGGGTATCTACCCCAAAAAAAGGAAACCAAACTACCAAACTAATGCATGCATATCTTTTTTCATAACTGCACAATTCACCATTGCCAAACTCTGGAACCAGCCAAGATGCCCATTAACAGATACGTGGATTACAGAACTACTACAGCATATATACACAATGGAATTTTACTCAGCCATAAAGAAAGAAACAATTACATTTACAAGGAAATGGATGGAGCTAGCTACATTATGCTAAGTGAGGTTAGTCAGTCACAAAAAATAAGAAATGAGATTCTCTCCCTAATATGTGGAAGCCAGGGAGAAAATGGGTCATAGGAGGAACTTGAAATGAGGAAGGAGATTCTATAGATGAGCAAATAAGGTGACCTAACTGCAGGGATTGGATAGGGTAAGAGGAAAATTCTCTAATACACATGATGCATTTTAATAAACATATCACAGTCAATCACTAAGCCAAACATGAGAAGGACGGATGGGGAGGGAGTGGGGAAGGAATTGGGTAATGGCTAAAAGGGTGATGTGTGCATGTATGCCTCCGTCATCTTGTACCCCATTAAGTTGTATAACTACAATACACCAATAAAAAATAAATAAATAAAAATAATAGGGCTGGAGGTGTAGCTAGCAGGTAAAATGCCCATGGGTTCAATTCCTGGTACCATAAAAAATAATAATAATTCAGAATTCTGGGCAAAGCATAGGAATATAATTTTGCAAAAGAGTGCTCCCAAATGTTAGGCCTTTATTTCAACATTATGTTAAGTTAAATAAGCCAGGTCTTAAAGGACAATGCTACGTGATCACTTATAAGTGTGCTTTTGTCTGGTTCACTTGAGTAAAGGCTTGCTCCTCCTAATTCTTTAAATTTTTGTGGGAGACACTCACTTTTGGGAAATCTTGGAAACCTGGGGAGATGGTGCCCATTGGGAGGTTCTTAAGTTATTGTGGGATTGTATGCAGATAATATTGTGGAATCTTAGTCTCTTTTATTCTCTGATGCTGATTAAAATAAATATGTCTTTATTTCTGCTATATTCTCCTTCCAAGATATGTAGATATCCTCTGCTTTCAACAGAAGCCCCCCCCCCAGAAAATAGGGGACACCTGATTTTGTACTTTGAATTTCCAAATGTGTTGAGCTTCATAAATTTTTTCTCTATAAGTTAACTGCATCAAGTGTTTTATTATAATAAAGCAAAGCTGATTGATACAGAAAAAAATATTTCAAGAAGTAAGGCAATCACTTTGGAATTGGCCTTTGGAATTGGCTTATGTGAAAAGGTCAGAATGTCAGGTACCTAGCTAGTTATGAGCAGTACAAAGGGGAAAAAATGGGACAGATTGTCTTGCAAAGCTGTGGTCAGAGACTTCCAGCCTATTCCATTGAAGCTTTAGTATTTTCCACATAACTCACTTGCATATAGTTGAACTAAACCATGGTGAGAAATCCAAACTTAATCTCCCCAAATTATGATGAAGGGGAGGGGTGGAATTCTGAACAGTGTAAAGACTCATAATGCAGCAGACTGGATCTGCTCTCCCTTTTATTCCTCTCCCAAACTAACCAGTTCTGTGGTTCTCTTGTGGAACTTACCTAATAAAGCTTTTCATGTGTACCCTATCTGTGTCCCCTGATTAAAATATTTCTTTTAGGGAGACAAAAATGGAGGGTAACTCATGGCCATATAAGAATAAGAGTCTGGAATGCTAAGAGAAAACCTAGCATGCTATAAACACATTGCTATGGGTGATTCTGGTGGGGGATCACAATAATCAGAATGTTGATTGACATGCAAACAGTAAAACCCACGTTACTGAGATAACAGATGGTTTGTACAAGGATTTGGAGTAAGGGCCACTCTCTTTACACTGAGAAAAGAATCTAGTTAAATGATATTCATTTTCTCAACCTTTGTGGGAGGAGCCTCAGATATTTAGGGAGGTGCTCAGTAACTTAGCAAGACTGTATTTCAAAATAAAAATATATAAAATAATATAGGGCTAGGGGTGTATTTGAAGGTAGAATGTCCATGGGTTCAGTGCTCAGCAACACACACACACACACACACACACACACACACACACACACACAAATAATGCACTAAATTATTTGACAAAGAACACTTTGAAACATCAAAGCATTCACGCCTTGAAATGCATGCATATTGAATAACTGGAATCAACTTTACAGTGATCAAAAGGAAGCAGAGTAAAAATATTTGAGAAATGTGCAGCCCAGCCAGGAAAGGATTAAAAAGACAAGAATATAAGGGTGTGAGAGGAGTGTTCTGCAGAGTGGATGTTTGCTAAAGATTAGTAAGAGTCATGTCATGGCAACAGAAAGGATTCCTTGAGGGCATCTCAGGAATCTTCAGGGGCTGGCTCACTCTTCAAGGGCCTATCCAAGCTCTGGAAGTGCCAAGACATCCTGCTGCCTCGGCATCTATGTGTTGAGGACCCCCACTCCACATAGTAAAATAGGCAGAACGCCCCGAGAAAGAGGTATCGTCTCTGGCAAAAAATATCCCCCACTTTAGATATCCTTCATAACTATTATTCTCTTGGTATTCTTTTAACTCTCTACACGAATTGCTCTGATGATGTGAGATCAGAAATTGAGTCCGTGGAAATAAACGTCCTTGGCTTTGCTCAATAGTAAGGAAAAAACTGGCCAGAACTCAGATGCTGTGATAAGCATTCCAACTGCAGCAATTACAAAGGGTCTCTGACCCTCACTATCACTAACTTAGGTTAAGCTATTAACTCCGGTAACCGATAGCTCAGTTTAAGGAAACTTTGTTTACCCTTGAGATCCTGCCTAGAGACAGAGAAGATAAAATTTTGGGTGTGACTTCAAAGCAATTTAACTGATGAACAACTTAGTTGCCAAAATACAATAGAGCCAAGGAGAAAGATTGTTGACCTTCACGCCCAGTGTGAGCGTTCCCCGAAACAGGGAGAATGCCGCATGGCTAGAAATGAAAATGACAAAATAAAGGACAGATATTCTAAATATATATGTATGAAGGAAAGGAAATACCGTAAGAGTAAGAAAGCACTTTTTCATGAAGAAGAGCTTATCATAAGAACGTCCCGACTGGGAAAGAAAGGAATTAGAAAGTTAGAAGCAGGTTGCAGAGGGTTTGTGATAAGGAAATGGATTATTAGAGACCAATAGGCCTTTAATAGGCTTTTGTCTAAAAAAGAGTGTTCAGCAGTCAAGGAAATACATCTGACAACTAAATCCAAGAACTTCACAGTGTTATTTGTGGTGTCTTATTTGCCAAGCTGTGTTGTGAGTTTTTGTAAGCTTTCAGACTTCAGAAGGCAAAGCGGATGAGATCTGAGAGACGCCCATCGCATCTCCCTGGACCGCCACAGCTCCCCATGCTTGTCATATGGATATAGATGGAAACTTCAAAAAAGAAAGCAAAAGAAGATTCCATGAGAAGGCGTATTCTCCAAGCCCTGGGCCTTGGGCGTGCCTGTATTGCCTTTGGAATTTACCTTTGGACCTGCCCTGCTGCAATATCGGAAGAAAGATCCGGAGCTTATCTCCTAAATGCTGGACTAGTCATTTACTTTGTTTATATGTAATTTACTATTGTTTTGCTGTGATTGCCCCCCTTCCCTTTCTTTTTTTTTTTTTTCTCCTATTATTAATCTCACTGGTGAAGGGTATAAAATTTCTCTGGGTTCCTGTAATAAATTGTCATTGGCTCAAGAAGCCTTTGTCCACCTCAGATTTCTTTCCCAAGCGTCGTACCCAAAAACTTAGGGAATTCATAGAGGGAAAGGAATCGCTGCAGATAGTTTCTGCAGGACATCACCTGCCTTTTGCCCCATCTTTCTGAGGCTCCCGGTCGTGAGTGGACTTGCCCCCACAGGACTGAGCTCGTCGGTAACATGGAAGTACAAGTTGTTTCAGAGGCATTCTGGGATAAATTTGTTTCAGAAAAGAGCTTAGAATTCTGGCTTGCTGGCCAAGTGCTCTGTGGTGACAGAATCCAGGATTCAAACAAGATACAATACAGCTTGTGCCAGCAGCAGACTTTGGCATGATTCATTTGGTGTTGGTTATGCATATGTGCAGATTATAAGTCTTATGGGGTCTTGGCAATTTCCACCAAAATTTCCAAGGAAAACCTAAGATGTCTAGTGGAGTTGTGGGAGGGAAGCAAACATGCAGACCCAACAATCTAGAGATTACAACCACACCCCACAGCAGCCTTGGATAATTGCAAACATCTGTCTGCAGCCTCAGAGGTCAGGAATGGGGCATATTACAAGCAAAGGTGTAATTATGGGACTGCCAGATGCTGTGGGAGCCCATCTACTTCTGCATTGTGCCCAGGATGCTTGGCACTCTTTTGTGTTTTGGTCTGGCTATGGCCAGTTTCTTCTTTATTCTTCTCCCCATGTTACCTTTTGGAATAAGAATATTTATTGTGTCTATTTCCGGTATATCTTAGAAGTGTGCAAATGATTTTATACCTTTTCAGAGTTGAAAGAATTTGCCTTGAGTCTTAGGCAGGACTCTGGATTTAAACCTTTGAATAATATGGGAATAATTAAGACTGGAAATTTTAGGGATGAAATGAGCACATTTTTCACTATAAAACTTGATATAAAATCTTCAGATCTAGGGGTAAAATCCTGTGGTTTGAGTTGTGAATTGTCATCCCTGAGGACACAATGTGATGAAAGGCTTGATCTCCAAGTAAGTGCTGTTGAGAAGTGGTAGGACTTTGAAGAGGTGGGAAACTCGTGGGGGGCCCCTATGTCATTGAGGTTTTGCCCATGGAATGAACTGTGAGATTTCAGTCCTCTCTCTGACTTTCTGTCTGGCAGTGTTAGCTCTTCCACCATACACACACAATTCTGCCATGATGTGACTGCAGGTGGGAGGGCTTTTCAACAGATCTGACCCTACTCAAGTGCTATGCTCACAAATGTCAAAACTCTGAGCTAAATAATAAACCTTTCTTTTTATAGAGTTAGTGGCCTCAGTTATTTCATTGCAGCAAAACAAAGATAATAGAATGAGGACTCCAATAGAAGTATAACTCTTAAAAGTAGAGAGTAAAATATGGCACATTCTATTAATTTCAGCATTTGGGAAGCTGAGACAGGAGAATCCTGGTTTTGCTGCCAGCCTCAGATACTTAATGAGGTGCTTTGCAAATGAGTGAGACCTTGTTTCAAAATAGAGAAAAAATAGAGCTGTGGGGTATAGTTCAGAGGTAGAATGCTCCTGGGTTCCTATTGCAAAAAAAAGGAGGAGAAGGAGGAGGAGGAGGAGGAGGAGGAGGAGGAGGAGGAGAAAGAGGAGGAGGAATAGGAGAAGGAGAAGGAGCAGGAGGAGGAGGAGGAGAAGGAGAAGGAGAAGGAGGAGGAGGAGG
>NC_137789.1:29209799-29280972 GCF_963383645.1 Muscardinus avellanarius | reverse complement strand
CTCCCTCCCATCCTCCTCAGTTAGGTCTCTTTTTGTTCATCTATAGTTTCTCTTTTTTCATATAGAGTTCCTCCTATGGCCCTTTTTGTACCTAGCTTCCTCATAAGAAGGAGAGCCTTTGATTCTTTACTTTTTTGTGACCAACTAATCTCACTTAGTATAATGTATTCCAGTTCCAGTTATTCTGTAAATGACATAATTTTGTTCTTTATGGCAGAGTAAAATTCCATTTTGTAGATATTCCATACTTTTGTAATACACTCATCTGTTGATGGACATGTTGGCATGTTTCATAGTTTGGCAATTATGAAATGTGCAGCAATGAACATAGATACACATGCATTAGTTTGGTAGTTTGGTTTCCTTTCTTTTGGGTAGATACCCAGAAGTGGTATTGCTGATCATATGATAGGTTTGTTTCTATTCTTCTGAGGATCCTTCATATTGTTTTTCAATGTGGTTGTACTAATTTGCAATTCCACCAACAATGCATTAGAGTTCCCACTTCTCCACATTCTCAATACCATTTATTGTTGTTTGTGTTTTGAATGATTGCCATTCTAGTTGGAGTTAGGTGAAGTCTCAGGGTAATTTTGATTTGCATCTCTCTGATTGCTAATGGTGTTGAGCATTTTTTCATACATTTATTGGCCATTTGAATTTCTTCTTTTGGAAAGTGTCTAATTCACTTGCCCATTTTATGATTGTGTTATTTGTTTTCTTAGTGCTAAATTTTTTGAGTTCTCTGTATATTCTAGATATTGGTTCTGTATGAGAAGAATATTTGAAAAAAATTTTCTCTCATTATGTTGCCTCTCTGTTGAGGTTCTTGATAGTTGCTTTGCTTTACAGAAGCTCTTCAACTTAATGCAATCCTGCATACTGATCCACCTTTTAGTTTCTTGTGTCCTTGGGGTCTTTTTGAGAAAATATTGACCTGTGCCTATATTGATGCAGTGTTGAACCTATGTCTTGGGACAGGCTTGTGACTTTTAAATAAGAAAAGATTTTTTAAAATATTTGTAAAATGTTAATATATTTTAATAATATATTATGTCTTTAAAATGAAAATAAAAGAGAAGATATTATCATAGACTTTGATGTTAAAAATAAAGTCACCACAATTGAAGTGCCATTTTTAGTCAATGTTGTGTCTGCCCATATTTTGATTATATTTGTATATAGTATTTATTTATCTTCAATTTAGAGACTGAGACAGGGGGATAACAGGTTCATGGCCAGCCTCAGCTACTTAGTGAGGTTTCCAGAACTTAGTGGGACCCTATTTCAAAATAAAGAATAAAAATTAAGTTTGGAGTATAGCTTGGAGGTAGAATGTAATCCCCACAAAAAATTTAAAAATAAATTGTACTGTCACAAATGATAAATAACATCACAGTAACAAATAAACCTTTAAAATATGCCAGTCAAGTGAGTGTACCAGCATATAATATTGCCTGTCTATAGAGGAGATATCTATTTCTTTTTTTAATAAATTTAATGTTTGTTTTATCGCATTATGTTTTATTATACTTCATTGTTTATACTCTCTTATGGTGTTATTATTAAAATTGTTTTCTATATCTGGACCTAAATTACCATTTTTGCATGTATATGTGTGATTATGCATATATATATGCATATATATATAATACACACATACATATATCTATGTATACATACATTTGAATCAATGAAGGTAAAATTATTTCTATAGCAGCTATACATATCCTTTTACCTTATTTAATATATTACATACATGAATTATATAACTAGCACAAAGATCTGATATATATTGTTTGCAATATTATGTTTTATTTTTTCCCCTCTCCTTTTCTTATCATATATAAATGTTGTCATGAAATAACTTAAAATATTCACAAAGGTATCAGCATTCCAGTCAAATATAATAACATTTTTAACTGAATTTTATTAAGATTCTCTTGTATATGTTTTTAAAAATAGCAAGGTTTTGCTATTGTGTCTGATTATAAAAATAATACATACTTCTTTGTGGAAAATTTTACACAAAAATGAAAAACAGGAAGGTTAAAAGCAATTAAAATCATACATTTATAATATACAGAGAAAATCACTGCTAGTTCTCTGTGATCACCACTTACACTGACAGGAACTCTGTTGCTAGGTCGTGATGAAAGCCTATTTCCCCACTAATAATACCACTAGTAAGAATGTTCTTGGAATATTATCCACAAGTAACTTATGATTAAGGAATTATCCAAAAGGTAAAGCTGGCAGAATTTTACTTATACAGCTGAAATTAAAAAGGAGTTAAAAATGACTCTCAGGTTTCTACATCAGTGGCTAGGCAGAAGCTGGGAACAGCATCTCTGAGACTATAGAAGGATTTCATTAGCAAAATAATTACTAGGTGAAATATAGCCAAGCAGAGTCTGAGAACCACCTATGTGAAATATCTTGAAAGAAAAGTCAAGTGTCAAATAGTAAACAGTAAAAGAGTGAGGATCCAAATGATACTTTTTAGAAGAAAAAGTAACAGGCATTATAGATGGGCCAGAAGCAAACACAGAACAAGCGTAATTCCAGGCTAGAAACCTAGTCACCAAACACCAACAACATAAACATGATGCTATATGTGTCAACATTCATCAAAACCAGTAACTATAACTCCTTCATTCATCTTTACTTTAAAAACTGATGCACTAATAGAATCACTGTATATAAGTCTAGTAATTATAGTAGGTTTCCCTGAATCACTGCTTGGACCAACTGCCCAAATTGTAGCCTATAATTATTTACAATATTATTTGCATTGTGGATAAACAATAACCCCTTCTATCCCTGTTCATATATGTAAATTCTAATTTGTATGTTATCTCTTTCTATATGTTATTACTACTAAACTGTGTAGCCATTATGGTCAATTTTTCTAGATAAAACCTACTTTTTAAAAATTATTGCTTTCTAAAATACTTATGCATGCTTAACCTCAAATTTATTACATTTTCATTTTACAAGATCATCCTCAGAAAGCAATTTCATTCCCATCATTTCCTCATTCTAGAAGCATGTGTATGAGGCTAGGAAAGAATGTTTAAATACAGCCCTGAAAGAGGATAGTTACCAAGTTACTGGTCCAAAGATAACCAGGTATAATAGTTCAGCAAGCAGAGGAGTCTTGGGACACGCATATGACTTTTAAATAAGAATATATTCTAAAACATGGCAATATTGCTTCATATGTTTATATATTTTAGTCTTCTGTGGCCTTCTGACTATATTCAATCTAAGCCATTTGCAGAACTCTAAAACACAAATATGTTGGTGTAATTTTTTTGTTACAATCTTCCAGTAGACACTGATAATTTGTAGCCCAGGAGCCTTACTTTGGCACAAAGAAAGGACTTTCCTATGCTTAACTTTTTACTGTCTTCCCTTACCACAGCCTCCTCCACATTATGACTCATTTTATTACAAACCACCTCCTGTTCTTCAAATGACCCATTTCTTTCAAATGCTGTTTCTTTCTCACAGGCTTCAATATTGTTATTTATGTTAAGTTCTTTATCATTAAAACTCAGGTTGGAGATTTATTCCAGGAGGACTTCCTTGGTCCAGCCCCGTTCTCTTCTCCCTTCCCTTCTCTTCTCTTCTCTTCTCTTCTCTTCTCTTCTCTTCTCTTTCTTTTTTTTGTGGTACTGGGGATAGACCCAAGGGGCCTTCAACCTCTGAGCTACACCCCCAGATATATTTTATATTTTATTTGAAAACAGGGTCTCACTAAGATGCTAAGAGCCTCATTAAGCTTCTGAGGCTTGCTTTGAACCTGGAATCCTCCTGTCTCAGCCTCCTCGGAATGACAAGCATGCACTACCACCCCTGGTTAAGGTTCAGCCCCTTTCCATCAGTGGTTGGTAGGTCGCTGGCAATCAGTAAGGCCAGTGGGGCTGAGTGTCGACAACATGGCTTAGTGTACCTGCCTCCGTACTCTCCTCTCATATCACGTGACGAAGCCTTAGAAAGTCGTCCTCCATGTTGTACTGTGAAGGTTTTTGATTCGAAGAAATATAACGTTTCTTCTCTCAGTTCAGCCAAAAGTCTGACAAATATTTACAAAAAGATACTTACTAAATATTTGGTGCATGAATGGCCTATGATGGGAAGCTGGTATACTAATTTTCAGACTGTTTCAAGAAAAATATCAATAAACATCTTCAGAAATAAGGATAATTCTGCATTTAAAACTTGGGATATTTTAGGCTAAATACACCTGAGTAGAAAACTTATAATAAGAAGTCTAAAATATATAGGGGGGGAGGGGCTACTCTGCGGTATTTTCTATATTTGCTTCAGAACCACTTTTTTATTTAACATTTAGTAATATTGCAAGTTATTTTTCAAAAATTGTTTTGGAAAAGTTTGGCTAGTCTATCTTATTTACTTAGAAAGAACATGTTTCTTCACTTTACAAAAAGAAAAATGTGGGAAGAAGTTTCTGTTACTTTTTTACCATCATTCATCACAAACAAAATTTAGGTAGTACATTACCATTTTCATAGCACCTTTAGTTTATATACTTGACTTTCTGAAACTTTTAAATGTATTAGACTGCACTTATAATATGATTCTAAAAGGATTAAAGAAATTATGGTTTGATCAAATAAGGAGATAAATTTAATTAACAGCAAAGAATATACTTTTTTCAAGAAATTATGGTGAAAAATCTAACATGTTATGTAAAACAATTATAATAAATAATCCATTAAATAATTGTTGTTGATAAAAGTATTGCTTAAAACTATTCTTTCCTGCCAGGCATGGTGGCGCACGCTTGTAATCCCCGCGCTTGGGAGGTGGGGACAAGAGGATCGCGCAGGTTTGAAGCCAGCCACGCTGGCTTAAGATACCCTGTTTCCAAGTAAAAAATTATAAAATAGGTCTGGAAATGTAGCCAGGAGGTTGAAGGGTTTCCAGGAACCTCAGTACCCCCCCACACACACATAAACTATTCTTTCATGAATACTGAATAATTATTTTTTATTCAGCTCAACTGTTTTATTGAACTATATTCATTAATAAAAATTATGTATTTATTCTTTGTAAAGTGCTGACTATGGTATTTTACATATTTCCTTGAACAGATGATTGCTGAGGTAATTACTCAAGTATTGAGTTATTATTCAATAGATGCCAGACTGTGATCTCCACATTATTATCTCTTATCTTAAGAATATATCATGAATATATAAAAGTTTAAATGCTATTATTTCAGCCCATTTTTTAAATTCCAAAAATATATATCCAAATATATCCATAATAAGATTAAGTTATATTCTATGTTATACCAACTGATGTGATTAGAATGAATTTTAATCATTCAATCACACCTATTTTCATAGTTTTAATGCAGGTATAAATCTATACTCATGTGACATTAAAAGGAACTAGGTAAGTTTTATGAGTAGTTAAAGATAAAAAAAAAATGCCACCAATCACATCATGATATTATAAATGGTGAATTTTACCCCCAAAACTAGGAAAGATAGCAGGAGGCAGTTTGCAGTTATTCCAAATTGAATAGTTAATAGGTGCATAAAGGTGTGCCAAAAAATTGCTATGCTAACCAACTACAGTATCAGTAACTGTGCATCCAGACTGTGGCTATAGAATAAAACGTTTAAGATGTGGCCATTTTATAGAATTATTTGAAAATCAGACAGAGGGATTTGTATTCAGTTTGATGATACTCAGATGTCATTTAAGGTGGTTGAGCAGGAGAAAGATTAAATCAGTGTTGCACTTAAGGAACTTTAAACAGTCTCAAGATGACTCAGAGAGTGGATGAGCCAGAGACAGGAAGACCAATTAGGTAAAGGCAATAGACAGCGGGCTTGAGAGAGGATGAGAGGACCTCATTAAAATGGGGATGAGAGCAATGAAGACTGAAGGGGAAGTAGGCTTTAGAGTTCAAAGACACAGAGATAAAATAATTGAAGTATTGTTCACATTTAGTCCAATACAGTTTAGATGCAACATAGAAAGAAAAAAAAGAGAGAGAAAGAGAGAAAGAAAGGAAAAAAAAAATTAGCTACCAGGAACCACCGGGAGTTCTCTTTGATGGTTTTAGAGCAAACATTGTTGAAACAAAGTGATTTTTGTTTTTGTTTTATTCACAATTTTGCCTTAGATTTACTTTTAGAAAAAATCATTACAGATTGGGTTTAATTTTCTCATGTTGTTCTCCCTAGTAATATTGCATTGCTATTATGAATTCAGTACACATTCTGTTCATGATTCTTAAAATTTCCTAGATACAGACATATGCATGTATAAGAAAAATGTATAATAATAGTTTAGGATTTCTTGAATTTTAATTAAATTTTATACTAGGAAAATTGATTTCCAAAGCTGTACATCATGAGAACTATCTATGTTGATGTATATAAGTCGGGTTGATTCATTAGCAACTATTGTATAATATGACCAAATTACAGTGTATTTACATGCTTTGATTTACTTACAAATAAATGTTCAAGTTTATAAAATAATTTTTCTTTTTGTATTATTTAGGTATACTTTTTAATGTTAGTAACTTTACATTTATAGTAAAGTCACAAAAGTAGTACAAAGTTTTTAAATACCATAGCCTCTTGGATTATGGTGGGTCATTTATTAAAACTTCAAAAATATTGCTAGTGAAACCCATTTTTTTTTTGGTGGTACTGGGGTTCCTAGAAACCCTTCTACCCCCAGGCTACTCTCCCAGACCTATTTTTTTTATATTTTATTCGGAAACAAGGTCTCTTAAGCCAGGCTGGCTTAAGTTGCAGAGGGCCTCACTAAGTAGCTGAGGCTGGCTGCGAAACCGAATCCTCCTGTCTCTGCCTCCCAAGCACTGGGATTACAAGCATGCGCCACCATGCCCGGCTGTGAAATCCATTTTTTGCATCAATAAAGCATATGCCTATGCCCTGATACTTTCACCTTTAAGAGGTAGAATAGAAAACTAAAACAGATGATAAATATAGAAATAGATAAGGGAAATAGATGCACACTGTAGTATTTGTATAAATGTGTATAAATAAAAATAAAAATATTAATCTATCATATGCAGAGATACTCCATTTGACATGAAGAATAATGAGAAATGTTGCTATGTTGATTTTTTTTTAGCAAATATAGACCTAAAATTACATGGTAAATGAGTACAGATTAGGGTGATCATTGTTACAAAGATATTGACTGATATACGCACATTCTAGCCTAGGCAATATTTAGATATTTTTTATTTAATGGCAATAAATTGCCATTGGAATATTTCTGATTGCTTTTAGCAGAGAAAACAATAAAAGGTAAGGTTGGGGGAAGGTTTGTTACAGATAGCATTACGGAAAGGACCTAGAGCAGGGCTTGGTGGTACATGCTTGTAATCCCAGCACTTGGGAGGCTGAGAAAGGAGGGTTTGGGTTCGCGGGCAGCTTAGTGAGGCCCTCTGCAACTTAATGAGACCCTGTTTCAAAATAAAGAATAAAATATAGGTCTGGAAGTATAGGTCAAAGATAAAATGCCCTTGGGTTCCATCCCCAGTACTGCAAAAAAAAAAAAAAAAAGAAAAGAAAAGAAAAGAAGAAAAGAAAGGAAAAGAAAGGAAAAGAAAGAAAAGAAAAGAAAAGAAAAAGAATTTATTGTTGGCCAGGCATGGTGGCGCACACTTGTAATCACCGCGCTTGGGAGGCAGAGACAGGAAGATTGCACAGGTTCGAAGCCAGCCATGCTGCCTTAAGAGACCCTGTTTCCAAATTAAAAAAATAGTATAAAATAGGTCTGGGAGTGTAGCACTTAATGTTGAAAAAAATAGTTTGAAGAAAGCTTGACAACCATTTAAGTTCATTTTATGATTGTATAGGTGGACAAAAAAGGAGTCGTGCAACTAAAAGGGCTATCAATTTGGCCTTCTGATTCTTAGTCCAAAGCTTTGATGTCCACTGAAGCCTATAGATTTTGTACATAGAGCTAACACAAATTGAGTTCCATCTATTCATTCATTTGTAAACTAATTTGTGACTATTGACCTATCCCTCGCTAAGAGGTATTCTTATCAATCTTAAAATTTAGTGAAAAAGAGATATAAAAATGTATCAAAGAACTTAAAAAGGCCTTTTGTTAAATTGCAGAAATAGAACATCTGTGAAACTCCCACTCTAAATGAATAAAAATATACATTTAAAAAGTCCTTTTAAACTCGTGGCAGATTGAAAATATAACCACAGTTTTTGCTTCTCCCCATTTTCCATGTCATTTGCAGTGTGACTTTGCAACTACTCACATCAAATCAGGAATCTCTCTCCTCCCCCCTTACACCTGTCTTGTAATTTGTTTTGGTCGTAAGCTACAGTGCATGTGTGAAGGGACCAGTATCAAATCTGAACCTCAAGAGGCAGTGTGAATTTCTGCATGGCCCTGTCAGTTTGTGAAGAAAACTCAATTGTCCTAAAGGATGTTGAGAGATGAATCTACCAGCTAAGGTTATCTTGGGCATCCAATCACTAGTTGACCCAAAGGTGATTGAGAAACTGACTACTGATATATTCATGGACTAAGCTGAGGACCGACTCTGGTCCAAATCAACAGAACCACCTTGATGATACAGATCCCTGAGCTCAATAAAAGATTCTTGTTTTAAATCATTAAGCTTTGGTTCATTTTTTATGACATCAGTTAGATTATAAACTTTGAAAACAAAGCCATCGTTATATGAAGACATTAAAAAGTCTATTATGCTTACTTATATAATACATAAAAGCTATTCAAATATAAATAAAACTTTGTTATACAGTAAAACATACAACAAAACATCATTGCACCAAAAGGAATAATTCTGGCCTGAATCTTTAGGTAAAATATTTTATGTCAATTTTTTAAATTTCAGAAACTGTAGTGGTTATGATTATTTATTAATAACATTAAAGACTTTAAGATAACATTTGAGAAACTCATCTGATTTGTAAGTTTATTATGATCATATAAAATGTTCATAATGCTTTATCTTAAATTATTGACAAAGATGGCAACACTTCAGTTATGTGATATGTTTAAGTTCTAGAGATCTGCTGTGTAACACTATACCTACCTGTAATATAAAAAATACCAATGAATAACATGGGGTGAAAATTCTGTATCCAAATCATTTGTCTTTCAGTTTACAAAACGTGAACTAGCAGTAATAGATTGTAAATTAGATCATAGTCCCTAATTTATATTTATGAGCTAAGTGCAATATTTGTATATGACCACTAGATAGAGCTAGTATAATAATATCTTGAAAGAATAACAAAAATATACAAAACTATATAGTTAGCACATGTATAGTTTGCTTTTTAAAAATGTATTCTATATTATTTCACACAGATCTGAACTTATCTTTAAATTGATACAACTCAGCTCTAATTTCACTTCAATACATTCGACCACCAGTCTTATTAATTTACCAACAGTAATCGGCACTGAATGCATTATCAAACTAAAACTATAGTGGTCATATTCTAAAATCATGGCATAATATTTTACTATTCTGTAGCAGAAAGTGTGTCCTAAAATCCACCCATAATTTCTATAAATGCTTAATGTACTTTATGATATTTGTATTTATACAAGTTAGTGTTTATCATGCATGGAGATGAGGCTTACTACTTTTAAATAAATATTAAATTTAACCAAAGATAACACATAAAAGTAAAGATAGACTCAGACCAACGCTGAGATCGTACCAGTAGAAGTTAGACTACTGAAACGAAAGTTTCCTATCTTTTGTCAACAGACAGAAATCATCAAAGAACAATATACATTGTAAGAAACCTGAAGGCAGAGATCAGGTCTTAAACTTTTTTTCTAGCTTTTATAAAACACCATTACTATCACCAATACTGTAACCAAAACCATTACTATCATAATCATTGCAGAATAGGAACATAAATCTTTAATGACTCTTTGTGAAAGATCAGTTATTTGTGTGCCAGTTAAATAAGTGCATTATTTATAAATATCCAAAAATTAATTTGACCACAATCTAATGCAATGTATCTACTTTATTGCAATTTCAAATTACTGAACTCTTCAAAACTCAAATCTTTTAATCTGTAAAACCTTTTAAAGTAATACAGGATTTAAAATAGTGTCAAGATCAACTTGTTTGCTAGTTAATAAAGCAACACTTCAGATTTTGTTAAATATCAAAATCACCCAGGAGCATGTTAAAATGACATTCCTAGATCCTATCTATCTCTTGATGGTCTGATATAGTAATTCTGAGACACAACCTACAAAATCTCCATTATACCAAGCACCTGTGGCAGTGGTGATGTAAGCATCGGCATCCAGTAATTTCAGATGTATATAAATTAAAAACTCAGTCTTTACGTGGAAACAGACCTGAAATCTAAGTCTTGGTTTTTTAAACAATAAAATGAAAACAATAATATCGACACAAGGATTGATAACATAATTAAAGCAACTAGTGAAAAGAATAGCAATGCCCAAACATGTCAGCAGCTCTACATTTAAATGCTGCTCCTTGTATTTTCTTCCCCAATTATGTCTAAACAGTATGAATATTCTCTGATGAGATATTAAAGGATGTAAATGATGATGACAGTGATATGCAATTTTGTTATGCTTCTATGATTTTATTTTTTCTTGTCATTTATTAAATTATGCAGTTCCTGTTCATCACATGCTTACATGAGTAGCAGTGTCACTGTATCTATTGGTAATTGCTTACAACCTTGTTCACGTTTTATTCTAACTATGTCTAATAACAGATTACATTGCCACAAGGTGTGTGTACCTTGTCTGCCACAAATGTAAGTTGTCAAGAAAATATATACAACAGGCCTCATCTCCTATGAAGCTCTCAAATATGAACTTCAGAACTTCCTCCTGAAGGAATAATTCCATTGGACTTTGTCATCTAAAAATTTAAATCCCTTTCTTGTCACAGGGTTTCTCATAAGATCATTAATGCATGACCCTGAACAAGACCACTGAACTAAGCTGCTTTTATATCCTGCATTTACATAATCCTGCTTGCTGGTCTTATCCTATCATTTGAAGACAAATACGTGATATGTATAAAATACAACAAGTTCTCTCTCAATGTCTTTTCTGTGAAAAGTGAACTCTTTGAAAAGATTGTTTGGCTTTTAATAAAAGAGCCATCTCATACCAACATATTGGAAATACTCTGAATTAAATAAACAATGGTAATATAAAGACTAGAGGATAATGTATTTGTCCTAATACTAAACCGAATAGTTCAAATGTAAATGGTTTCAAATACATTCATTATGTGTTTCTTCCTCCTCATATTTAAACTTAAGGGAGCTAGAAATAACACTAGCTAACATTTACTGAGCATGTATTAACCTCCAGGCACCCTCCTAAGTGTGTTATATTTTACACCTCATTTTACCCACAGAAACCAATAAGGCAGTAAGATTATTTTTTTGCTTTTTTAGGTGAGGAAAATGAGTCAAGAAAAGGACATCTATATAGGATAAAAATCATGCAGAATTGAATTCCAGATTTATAGCCAGGTACCCTATTTCCAGTGACCTTAAATCCCATTAGACAATCCTCTCTCTCCATTTCCACTTCATTCCCTTTTTAACTAAGCCTCATGACTTTAAGCAGGCTTCTCATGAGGGGAGAGGGGCTCAGCAAACCCTCGATGCCCAAATACCCCACCTTTTCTTGTAACTTAAGAATATCATAGCCATCATTTCTTCATCCCACTTGAATAAATCATATTCCATAACTGAGAGCTCAAGCAAGTCTTTTTTTTTTTTTTTTTGCAGTACTGGGGATGGAATCCAGGGGCATTCTACCTCAAGCTACACCCACCCCAGTCCTAATTTTTAGTCTTTTTTTTGGAAACAGAGTCATACTGAGTTGTGGAGGGCTTCACTAAGTAACTGAGGCTGGCTGCAAACACACCCGTCTCAATCAGAAATCTTAAACCCACGCATGACAAAAAAACACTTTCTTCTCCAATGTGTGTTTATTTGTGTTTATTTCATAGAAATAACTGTTTGGGGATATTTTCCACTCACCAAGTGAGATTCCTTGTATCACATGCATTGCATTTAGGAGATTTAGGGGTGACCCACATTGCTCTATAATTTATGACTCCTAGTGTGGAGATCTAGAAGGGGAATAAATCATTATCACCATAGGTGCAGTGACTCACCTAACGAAGTCTCTAGAACACTTAAGAACTCATCTTGAGAAACCTCTAACTGTGACAGTGCAAATAAATGTACACCCTGTATAGTGCTAAGATTTTCATGTTGAAATTTCTGCTCCATTTTAAGCAATGTCTATTAATGACACTAGCTTTTCCTTTGTAAACGTTAAGAAAACCTTCCCACAGACCCCCATATGGTAGTATATATTGATTTAAGACAATAGCTAAAGATTTCAGTAATACATTGGAAACAATTTGAATTCTGTTGATCTTGGTATTACCTATTTTCTTGTAAATGTGTGAAATAAATTTTTGTTAATAAAAAAGATACTATAGGGGACTCACATATTTGAGGATTGCTGTGTTAAATTTGTTGTTGACCCTGTTTTGTTGACCACCCATTATAAACTCTTAAGACTCTATATGTAGAATTTATTTCTTTACTTATAATAATAGTATTCTAGTTCTCCTCTTTTTTCTACTGCTCCTTCTTGTCTTCTAGTACCCATGCCTCTATTAGCTTTGAGGAAAACATATCTGCATCCTCTTATAATGACCAGAAAGTCACACACTTCGAACCTGTAATATCACTCTGTGGTGTAGAACAAAACTCATTTGAGAGAGGTCCTCCTAAGCCATAGTCATTCTCCCTCTTTTACTGGCTAAGAGCATCCAATTTTATTCCAGTATAGCAGCATGGTCCACCACTTCTCAGTCACAGGTCGTGAATATTGATCAGTCAAGGTAACCAAGGTAATTTACTTACCATTGCCAATAACTGACTTTTGTTTCAATCCTCATCTACTACGTGTCAGTAAGTCAGGTCCCGTCACATTTGATAAAGGTTTTCCTCCAGGATAAAAATAGAAAAAACAAAGAGAAATTGCCTTTGTCACCTTTGGATATTTTTCTGCGAGGAAGCAGTGCCTCTAACTGCTGAAACCATGTTGCAATCCTGCGGGACTTCACATCATGTTGAGAGTGGCAGAGTTTGAAATGGTCGGAAACTGAGCTCTTAATAAGTGTTATCTACCATAAAGGCAGTCTCTAGACATCTTATCATATGATTTTATTGTTTAAGCATTCTTAAGCAAAGTTTCATTTTACTTGCGACAAAAATCATCTCATTACTTGCTCATTTTAGCAAGCCTTCTTTCTTATAATTTATGTTCCAAAGGACAGTACCAAGGAAGCTTTCTTTAATTTCTCTGATACTATATAAAACACTTTTTTGTTACATTAAAATATTCCTTAAGATACCGGTAAGAATTTAGGAGACATTAAAAGACGAATTCACTTTTTCATTTTAAATAACTTCTTAAACTTATTTTAGTGAAAACTGTAATAATCATAAGAAAAGTGAATTCTTCCAAGAATTTTAACCTGTGATGAGAGTTTATGTAGTGCTATAGAGTTGGCTGACACACAAAAACTTATGTAAGCGAAATGAATGTGTTCATATTTTAGAACATCATAATTTTTGTGGAATTTTATAGTTTACTAGTATTACTTATAACAAGTGATGTCATTATTCCAAATTGACATATTTGCTGTAATTATTATTTACAATATTTTATAAACTTAACTTTTAAATGTGTGTGAGTAACTATTTTGCTCTATATTTACTTTGGAAGTTTAATAATAGGAATGATTACTGCCAACATAAAATGTTTAAGGTTGATAATATTTTTCTCCCTGTGTCATTGTAAAGGGATCTACATCATTGTTAGCATTTATGTTTAATTTGTCCTTTTTTATAGTAGAGAAAACTAATTTTAGAAATGGTATTTCACTAAGTATCATAAAATAAAGAGGGAAAAGACCAAACAAATATGGTTTTACTTTCATTCTATGTAATCTTTTTACATATATGTTAGTATAGAATATGTTAAAAGATTCATAGTTATCTGACTCATAGTAGAGTTAATAGTAATTAAAATTAAAAGTATCAAGGACTGCTAAGAAGTCCAACAGAAAATCATAAATAAAAACTATCAGAATAAGATGATGGTTCTAAAATGGAGAACTTGATACTTTTACTTAAAATTGTTAGAGTCATAGAAGCAAGAAATCATTATATTCTGTAAACTTCAGGCAATTCAGTATTACCAGAGCATAAGGTAAGTTATATACTATGAAATTGCTGATAGTCAACCATTTTGTACCATAAAAGTGGCAATTCCATCTAGTTTAATTTTTAAATAAACATGACCACATCAGAATTTAAAAATGCAAGTAAAATTAGAGAGTTACCAGATCATGGAATATGCTGTAAGCGGCTAATGTACTTAATTTCATATTGTAAATTACTCAGATGCATAAAAATATTTTAAGCACAAAAATACAAGAATATGTCTATTTATAATAGACACCTCTGGATGTGTAGACAGGATGTAACTGGAGTCAAGGTAAGCACATCACTACATGACACAATCAGTCTCATCAAAAAAGGCAGATCACAATCACTCAGGCAAAAAATAACAAGAACCTGGACACTGGCATTGGTGAAAGAAACATGTAAGCAGGTGGATCAGAGTAACATATATATACAAAAAACCTGCAAGATTATGGAATTATTGAATATGATGTTAATACAAAAGGAAAATATTAGATTACTCTCAACTTTCTCTAAGTGGATTTAAGTATTAGAATTTACTTGCCAACCTAAAGAATATTTATTTTACATAACATGTATATCCATATCTGTTAGACATAAATATATAGAGATATCAGAAATATATATACATGCATGCATATATAATACATATGTGTATATATGAAATTGCTGATATGCATATCAGAGATTTGGGAACCCAAATAGGACAAAACTATGTACACATCAAAGTTTAATGGACAAACCAAGAAAGAACACATTAAACTAATAAAAATAGTTATTGATATTGAAAAAGAAATCAGGAAAAAAATGATTCTGAAGACAAGAGAAATTAGGAAGTTATAAACAGGCACATAAAGAAAATTGAATCCTACGATGTCTATTTTGTAGTTAAAATTTCTTACGTTACCTGTTGCAAAGAAATGAAGCTTTCTGAAATTTTGACAGTCTCTACATTGAATAGAATAACAATCTTTCATGGTATACTCATACTCATCTATTCTACATTTGTATTTTCAAAGAAAATGAATTTTTGTGTGTATTTTTTAGTAATACTGTTATCTCATTTGCCTTATAATGAGGGAGATTAATAAGGAAAAACTAAGAAAGCAGATGGGCAGGCTAAAATTGGAGCTTTACCATTTACTACCAATATGACACTTGGCAACTTACCCAAGATCGCTCCACTTCAAGTATTCTCATTTGTAAAATGGGAGTAATAATAATAGTTACCATCAAATTAGTTTATTTTCTATTAGCAATGTAAACAGAATTTGTTAACAATAATTATTATATGCAGATAATAATAACATGCCTTTCAGTTTTCGATTTAGAGAGGTTTTTTAAGTACTGGGGATGGAACCCAAAGTCATTCTACCTCTGAGCTACACCCCCAGCCCTATTATTTATTCTTTCTTTTGAAACAGGTTCTCAGTGAGTTGCAAAGGGCCTCAATAAGTAGCTGAGGCTGTCCACGAACTGAGATCCCCCTGTCTAAGCATCCCAAATGCTGAGATTACAAATGTGTGCCACCATGTTCATCTTATAAAGGACTTTTTAATAAGTAGTATATCTATTCCCCACATTAACTCCACGGGAAAAAAGAAAGTGGTATTATTAGCCCCATTGAAAGATAAAGGACTAAAATTCACATACTTAGTGAAGAAGCAAATATATTATTAAAATAAAAAATTATAAAGTCAAAATATATTAAAAGCAAATAATTGTTTATCTATATTCTTCCCACCACAGAAAATTGCTTCTACTTTCTACTTAAATTGAAAGGTAAGAATTGTAAAGTAAAATGAGCTTGTGCAGTTATCATAAAAGAGGAGAAAATGATATACTAAAAATGTTCAACAATTTATAGAGAGTTAATTTACTTTTCTTACAGTTCATATTTTTCCCCTTTTTTCAGAAGAGAAGAAAATGAATTACTGGTTTTAAAATTTATGCAGTGGTTACCAATCTGCTGAACGTGAGATCATTTTTAAAATTTGTATTATTCTGACTTCATTATAAAGAATCACAATTTATCCAAATTCCCATAACTCCATATGATAGAAAACAACAATAAGATATGCCTGCATATTTGCCTATTTGAATAATTCTTGATTATTGGCTCAATTTTAAGAAAACTTACTTGCTCATTTTTTGGAACCTGAGAAAGATAAGTAAACATAAATGACTGAACTGATTTTTTTAAAGATTCATCAGTAAGATTCAGAACAATATAAATAAGAAATCTGTTATTTTAGTTTAATGAGCTAATTACCTAGTTAATAAGTATGTGTTTATAAATGACTTTTACTATTAAAATACACCATTAAAGGCAGAAATGTTTAAGACATTTTGATTAATTTTATAAATTTGAATTAGATACAAAGAGATTATAGAATTTGGAGACGTTTTCACTGCATTTAAATTGATGTCAATTGAAAGATAACAGTCGAGCTAGCAGGTCATCATCTGAAAAAATAAGAACTATAGAAAGATAAACAATAACATCGGGTAGCATTACAACAACATCAACAAACATTAAGTGAATAAAGGGCAATATTCCTGAACTAGAACAAGACTTGATTCTGTAGATTAAAACTCATTACTGAACTTTAATCAGTAATAATGAATAAAGGGATGCTTAATTATATTCTATAAAAACAATAAAAAAACTAACTTGTGGAATCTAGGGAGAAACTGGGACATAGGAGGGATTCCAAACAATTCAAACTTAGTTGAATGAAGAAGGGAATCTAATGAGGGAGGTGGAAAAGGGAAGAGGAAATACCTCAGTGTTCATGATGTACGTACACAAACTTATCAAAGCCAATCACTGTGCTGAGCATGGGAAGAAGAGAAGGGGGAGTGAATGGGGTGGGAACTTGGGGAGGGCTCAATGAATGCTATGTGCCTGTATGCCTCCAACACCCTGAACTTCAACAAGATATATTATTACAATACAACAATAATTTTAAAAAATATTTCATGCTTCAAAAAGAAATAACTACTTAGTTACAAAGTAAAAATAATGAGAGTGAGATGAAATTTCTCAATTCTGACACTTCAAATTGCAAAAAGGATGGAATATGAATATACACAACTAAGAGCCATTTTGCACAAATACAGTACACACACAGAAATATATATGCTGTGCAGCACAATTTGAGAAATAAAGGCTTTAGGATAAAAGATACGAAGAAATCTTTGCTATTTTTTGCCAAGTACGGGGCAAGTATTTCTTTCAGCAACCCCTTCCCGTTGTTTCTGGAGATTTTTGTTGTTATTGTTTTGCATTTACATGGTTCTAATACATCAATCTCTCATATATGAATTGTACACAGAGACATGGATTATAATGATTTGCATAGCCCACAGAAAACACATTCCTGCACCTAGACACAAAAGAGGTATTATGCCTTTCCCCAAAGAATTTGTCCAGTTAGAAAAGTGGAATGATAAGCTGAACATAGTGTCACACACCTGTAATCCCAGTATTTAGGAGGCTGAGACAAGAGGATGATAGGCTTGCGGTCAGCTTTAGCTACTTAGTGAAGCTCTCTGCAATTTAGTGACACCCCATCTCAAAAAAATATATATAAATAATAGGTCTGGGGGTGTAGCTTTGAGATAGAATGCCCCTGGATTCAATTCCTATGATTAAAAAAAAAAGTGGAATGGCAACTTGGTCTAAATATTATTTTTGCTAGAAGAATTAAATACATAGTGAAAATTGTCTAAAGATTTGTGGAAGCTAAAAATGAGAGAAAGCTTCCAAATACGGATACACAGAGGGTATACACCCAGGGAGAGAATAACAAGAGCAAGCCAGAGCTGTAGGAGGCAAGTAGAATGGGCTATCGTTGCCGGGCGTGGTGGCACATGCTTGTAATCCCCATTCTTGGGAGGTGGAGACAGGAGGATTGTGCAAGTTCTAAGCCAGCCATGCTGGTTTAAGAGACCCTGTTTCCAAAAATAAAAATAGGTCTGAGAGTGTAGCCCGGAAAAAAGAAGAAAAAAAAAGAATGGGCTATCGTAGGTTGCACAGGTCCATGTGCATTGAATAATTTCACTGGATATGGACATAGAGCTATTTCTATTTATCTTTTATCTGACACTAGGACAATTAGGCAGATACATAGTGACTCCAAAATGTGAGAGTCCAGTAAGGGTAGTAGTTATCATGTGGACTTAATCAGCTTCTCAAAAAGGAAAACTGATCTGGCTTAAACCAGAACTCTATAAGACAGCATTAAAGAAAAATGACATCCCATAAACTAGCAGATATATTTTTTAAATGTATTATTCAAAAATACTCTTCTCCAGAATGTTTAATGTTTTCAATTCAACAGGGTTACAACAAGAAAATTCTATCTAAATGGAAAAAATTACCAACATTTGAGTAGATACTTAAAAATATAAAATTAGCAAGTTAAAAACTTTTCATTAATCATTATGAAAATGTAAAGTAAAATCAAAATTAAACATCATTAAATACCAACCAAAATAACTAAAACCAACATCTGCTATTAGAGAAGATATAATGAAAGTAGAAGTCTCAGGCTTTGCTGGTGAGAATGCAAAAAGGATACAGAAACTTTTCAGAAGCCGTACAGTTTCTGATATAAGACCCAGAAACCTTTTCTCAATGATATACTGAAGGAAGATGAAACGATATGTTCAAACCTAGGAGTATATATGTGTGTGTGTGTGTGTGTGTGTGTGTGTGTGTGTGTACATATCAGCTTTATTCAAAATATTGACATTCTATAAAAAATCTTATTTTTATCTCAACAGCCTTTCTCATAATATTGACATATTGGAAAGAAATCTTATGCTTATCAAACTGTGAACTGCTAAATCATGATATACCTTTTGTAACTACCAGGCAATAAAAGCTACACCCAACAACATGGACGAAAATGGAAAAGATCACGATAAGTGAAAGAGAGCCTCATTCAAGACTGCAAAGTCTGTGATTCATTTATGTGGCATTCTGGGAAAGGTTAAACTGTAGTGCTAGGAAGTAAAGCAATGGTTAGGAGAGGTAAGATTGACTGCAAAGGGCATGAAGGAACATGCAGTAGTGAAAATATTGTATATAATGCTCTTCAAACACAACTGTGCACTTAAAAACACTGAATTGTGTTAAATGTAAGTGATGCACTAAAAATGCTGATTAATGCATTTAAAATATAATGCATATTAAACATTTCTTGTGGTGAGCCGCCATTGAAAGATGGCGCCGGCTTCCTGCCTCTGAGCTTGATTAGGCACATGGCTGTGCAGGAAGCAACTCCATATTTGGAGGCTAGGGTTGCGTAACACATGACGTGGTGGTGACCTGACGAGCGTGAGCCAGTGAGTGAGTGAGATGTGGCAAGAAGTGATTGGTTGAGTTAATGTTTATAATGCCCTGCGCGAGGCAGATCTTTGCCATTCCGCCATTACGAGTATCCTGAATAAACGGCTTGCAAGAAGAGCTTCGTGTCGTGTCTTAATCGCTGGTCGAGGGACGCGACAACTGGTGGCCCGTACGGGGAAAAAACAGCTCCCGTGCGTGAAGCTCAGAACTTGCTGTCGTCAGGGAAGGTGCACCGGTAAGTCCCCTGGTAAGTTGGGGGGTCCGCGAAAAATGCGGGTAACCGCTCTCACCTGTGGATAAGGGGAGAGCAAATCCAGTAGAGCTGCGATCAAAGCAGACGGGAAAGTGACAGTAGAGCTGCGATCAAAGCAGACGCGGGAAAGTGACAGTAGAGCTGCGATCAAAGCAGACGCGGGAAAGTGGAAGTAGAGCCGCGGTCAAGCAGACGCGGGAAAGTGAAAGTGGAGTTGCGGTTAAAGCAGACGCGAAAAAGTGAAAGTCGAGTTGCGGTCAAAGCAGACGCGAAAAAGTGAAAGTGGAATTGCGGTTAAAGCAGTCGCGGGAACGCGAAGGTAGAGCCGCGATCAAAGCGGACCATTTTTGAATTTCATTTTGAGCTTAGTTTTGGGATGGGGGCTTCGCAGTCTCATCCAATTTTTTTGGCTCTCCAGGAGCTACTTTATTCTAGAAGTTTAGAATTTAGAGAGTCTACTTTAGAGAAATTTTTAAATGATTGTGACAGAGCTGCTCCATGGTTTGCTGTCTCAGGTAACCTGACAGTTCCTAGTTGGAAAAAGCTTGGTCGAAATCTTGAATATGCCAAGCAACAGGGAAGCCTTAATCCCTGTGTTCTACCTATTTGGAAATTGGTCAAAGGTTGTTTAAAAGATCAAAAATATGACGATGCTATTAAGGAAGGGCAAACCGCCCTCGAGTTATTCAAAGAACAAAAATCTGAAAAGCATAAGTCAGAACGGGCAGTTAGTGAAGCAAAGGAACCTGTCCGTTCCTCACTCTATCGGAATTTGTCTGAATTTAAAGGGCCAGACTCCTCTTCTGATTCTTCTGATGAAGAAAAGGGTTCGTTAAAGAAACAAATGGCCTGTGTGTCAATTCATTCAGCCTCGAAAAAATCTCGTTTGCCTAAATTAGATCCGGACTTTCCTATGCCCTCAGGTTTACAAGATCCTCCTCCTGGGCCACCGCCATCCTTACTATCCTCCACTCAGGGATCTCATAATTCCTTTTGCCCTCAAGTTTGGTCACGTGTTAGAACTGAGCTCCCGTTGGCCTTTCCTATTTTTCAAGATACACAGGGTGCTTGTTTTTATGAACCCCTTGATTTTAAGGTCATTAAGGCATTAGCAGAATCAGTTCGCATGTATGGGGTCACAGCTTCCTTTACATTAGCCCAAGTGGAAGCTCTGGCTAGAAACTGCATGACGCCAGGGGACTGGAATGGATTAACACGAGCGTGCCTCACCCCTGGACAATTTTTGGAATGGAAGGCCTTTAACATAGAATATGCCTCTGATCAGGCTGCTGCTAATGCTCTTGCTGGAAATCCTCAATGGGATCGAGATATGATTTTAGGACAAGGGCTACATGCCCAAAACCAAACCCGACTTCCTTTGGAAGTTTATAATCAAATAAATTTTTGTGCTATTAGAGCATGGAAATCCCTTAGGAGCTCAGGGGAATCTGCTGGTAATCTAACCAAAATTAAGAACAAGTTGAGGTATTATGGCAGCTTGCACAGCTTGGATGTGAATGGAGATATCCTGGTCTCTGTGTTACCAGCGTTCAATATGAAAACTTTACAAAAGCCGCTAACCTATCTCGGTAGTTGTCAATTTATCTTTTAGGCAACTGGACGGGAGAATTTGAAACCCAACTAGAGAGATTACGCACTGCCGTGGTCACCGTCAACTCGACTCGTGTGGACATCAGTTTGGCTGAAGGACTGTCATCTTGGATAACTCGTGCCATGAATCATCTAAAGGAATGGGCTGAATTGGGGGCCTTGATGGGATTATTGGTTGTGGCTGTGTTGTTTTGTGTCTGGTGCATTGCTCGTCTTCGCCAAAGTTTTAATCATAATACAGCCATGTTTATACAGGCCTGTGTGGCTATCGAGGCAGGACAATCACCCCAAGCCTGGCTCGTGGCAGCTAAGGCATAATGGCTCAGGTTGCAAGGCAAAGCACTGCAGCTGAGGGCACAAGTTTGGTCCTCAGGAAGAGTACGCTTGACTGCACACGGGTTAGGCACCCAAGTACCCGTCCCTAGAAAAAGGTGCCAGTGATTAATAGGGGTCAAACCTCTGCTCTTACCTGTTGCCTATAAAAGCAAAAAGGGGGAATTGTGGTGAGCCGCCATTGAAAGATGGCGCCGGCTTCCTGCCTCTGAGCTTGATTAGGCACATGGCTGTGCAGGAAGCAACTCCATATTTGGAGGCTAGGGTTGCGTAACACATGACGTGGTGGTGACCTGACGAGCGTGAGCCAGTGAGTGAGTGAGATGTGGCAAGAAGTGATTGGGTGAGTTAATGTTTATAATGCCCTGCGCGAGGCAGATCTTTGCCATTCCGCCATTACGAGTATCCTGAATAAACGGCTTGCAAGAAGAGCTTCGTGTCGTGTCTTAATCGCTGGTCGAGGGACGCGACAATTTCTGAGAACAGATTTTAAATGGTCTTGCAAAAATGTGAGGTATTGCATATATTAATTACCTTGATTTAGCCATCACACATGTATACATATATTAAAACATGATATTGTAAATATAAATACATGTAATTTTAACTGTCAGTTAAAATAATTTAAAAATGATTAGAGAATAATAAGTCTTCTGCCATTAGTGTCCCATGTGTACTTCCTTTTTTCCCCTTGTGCAAATTTAATTATTTTTAATATACTACACACGTTTGCAAAATGAATATAAAAAGAAACCAGTAAGTAAATAAACTAAGCCCACCCAAATTTAGATTTGAATGAGCAGTACCCATTGATTTTAATGAGTAGCAGAATTTACTGTCTAATTTCTAGTCCTACTTTATAGCATAACTCAGATTTTCCATCTTCATTTAAGCCATTTAATAATTTTCCAGGCAAAAAATATTGATTCCTCTTTAGTTTCCTTGCTTTCTTAAGAAAGTCAATATCATATATAAACTCTGAAATCTCTCAAAAGATTTTAGAATTTTCAAGTAAAAAAATGCATATTTTGTAAACTGGAAAACATTATAGACATGAGAGTTACTATTATTTATTAATCTTTGATGTAGGAACTGTTCCTAATTTACCTTTATATGTCAATGACAAAACATACAACATAGCTGTTGTTCACTAAATATATGGAATGCAGTTCAATCATTAACATCCCTATTTTTTTTTATCTAGATTTTTCCAAGTTGCAACATTTAGTTTAGGCATCACATGATAGCATTATTCTTGGGACAAAAGCTGAATAGTGACTAACAGTGACTGTCTTGTTCTTCTATTGGGTTTACTTATCATCGCATTTCCTCCAAGTGAACTATTTATTGAGTTTCAGTAGCACTGAGTGCCAAAGGACAATTAAATTGATCCTCAACAAATTACTAAGAAACACTTCCTTGATTTTAGTGTTTCCCCTTAATTGTGAAGCCATGGCAGCTCTACAAATAAATGGGTCGCTTAACAGACTCCACTGCTAATAATGTGAAAAGCTTGTATTACCTAATGCCACTTACAACATCTCTATTACCACTCTGATTGCAGCCAAATATAGAGCAAGAAATATAAGTATAGTTACTGTATTTTTCACCACAAACTATACTTGGTTCTGTACACACACATATACACACACACACATATGCATGGACACATATCTGCACAATTAAATATTAAATCCATGTTTTCAAAACATTTCTTGTCAACTGTTTTGACATTGAAAGATTCAGAAATTTATAGTGTCTGTGAAAGAGTACTATCTCATAAAAGAGAAAATGATGACTCAGAGAATTTAAAAACTATATATTTTTTTTGGCTTGGAGGGGGTAGAATAGTTCTGCTTTTATTTCACTACAAGACTGTTTAACTATTTAGAATTAATTAACTCTACTTTTAGCAGAATACATGGGAGTAATCCCATGTATGAATTTTTCAGCAGCTTATTAGTAGTGACTATTACATTGCTTGATTGATAGCACTTGCAATAAATACAAAGCAAATTAAATAATCACTACTAGTTCTAAAAGCCTATGTTCCTGGAGCTCTGTTAAATGGTTTATATATTTAATGTTATAAATTCTATCAGCTCCATGAAATGGATTATCACTATTTCCAATATAACCTATCACTCCCATAATAAATAAATCTCATATATTAATTTTCTATAGCTGCTATACCAAAGCACCACAGAATTAGTGGCTTGAACACAAATTTACTGTCCTACAATTCTGGAAGTCAGAATAGAAGCATCAAGGAAGGGCTCCATTTCCTTACAAAAGCTCTAGGAAAGGCTGTTTTCGAGCTTTGCTAAATTTAGAGGTTGCCCTTACTTCTTGGTTTATGGTCAAATTCCTTCATTCTCAAAACCAGAAACACTAAATTTCTCTGACCCTTTTTCTGTGATCACAATTTCTCTGACCAAAACCAGGGGGGATTTTCAGATTTAAAACACTCATATCATCAGACTGGGTCTGCTAGTTGATACAGAGCAATTTTAGATTGAACTCTCTTGGTTAATCCTGGCTAATCTTTCCATCTTTAATCTTAATCACATTTTCAAGGCCCCTTTTTCATGTACTGTAATATTTACAGATTCATGTACCATTATGTTGCCTGCTATACTAGGTCATCAACTTTTCAGTGGGCATTCTCTTTTACCTCTGGTTTAAACTGAAACCTAGTTTCTTTAAAAATTATTATTTTTTCACTAAGTAAACAAAAAAACCCACTTCCACTTCTTCTGTTACCAAAGCACCAGAAATTGGACTTGAGTTACCTTGTCCAATGTTATTAATTCCCAAACACTGATCCTCATTTCCAAGTATCTGTTCTTATAAGCTTCTTGTCCACTCAGACATAAAATCCTTTATTCTATAACATTTTATCTAGACTCTTAGGTTTAGTTATCCAGGATTAAGTGTCCACCCTTCTTTTCCATGCCCTCATCCTCAACCTTGCATTGTGCTCCTAATTCGACTATTACTAAATTGATCACAATTAATACATTTTTTTCTTTTCTGTCTGTTTCTACCTCTCTGCCTGTATTAAAGAAAGAAGATCAAGAATTTTTCCCTCTCTATGGGAAGACAGAATTAGAGGAGCCATTTTCTCAATTATTACTAACTCTCTAGATTCCCCAAGACTACAGCCAAGAAAGGGTCTAATTAATTACCAATTGGCATGTTTGAAAAGGCAATACAGCAGAGGAGAGAAAAGGACAAACCTTTGACAAAAGAAGATTTTCTCCACAGTTCAAGGAAAACACCTTTGATCTGTAGGCCCATGGTGAGTGCCAGCATTAGCCCACCCATGACTCAGCTTGGTTTTTTTGCCCTAAGGTCAGGCCTCTATTTCTCAAATGGATCTTTCCTTAACTCTCACTACAGAAATTTTCACAGCCTCTGAAAGAAACCCACCTGCAGAAGCTTGGTTTTTTTGCCCTAAGGTCAGGCCTCTATTTCTCAAATGGATCTTTCCTTAACTCTCACTACAGAAATTTTCACAGCCTCTGAAAGAAACCCACCTGCAGAGTACAGGAGTGAATCTTCCTGCGTGAATTCATTTTGTCTATTCATGTCACAATTTGAGTTTGACATATCTTTGCCTTAGCTTTCTAAATAGCAATGTATTTTGTTGACAATGTCTGATAAATTAATGAATGTCAAGTGTTTAAGGGGCTTGATTGAAGTGAGGCAAAAGTTTTAGGCTGTGCTAGGGGACTGAATTCTGGGACCCCTCTCCACTGGAGATGGCCACAAATTCATCTTCACGGATATTCTCTCCTGACAAAACTTAAAATAGGATTAGTTTTTAATTAATGAACCTGTTAACTCATGCATTTATATATTGCCTAAGAATGAAAATTTTAAAATATGTTGCTAATCTAAATCAGTGTGGGAGAAAAATATTTCTTAATTTATTAAGTTGTCTGCAATTTTCTATGAAGAGAGTAATTCTCATGTCTGTGTAAAATATTGTTTGTTTTTCATCCCTATCAAAAGCCTCATCATTCTTTACTATCTACTCTTGGACTTCATGGTTACCACAGGAAGGGATCCTAGCATTTTCATTTTAACAAAGACAAAAAAACGTGTTATTATGCTTAGTTTCTTATTTTGTTGAGTGTGGAGAAATAGAAGGTGAAAAGATAATTACACTTTACAGATATGCTTTAAAATATAATTTTCTGCTTAATATTTATATATTGTAACATCATACATTCTCAGGGATCTTCTATTTTTCAGTGCTTCTTTCAATTATAACTGTAGAACCTTCACTAATAAAATTTTCCCTTAGTATATGAGCTTATACCATCTCTTTTATGTAAATATAAAATTAAAATCAAACCATGTACAACCTTACCTTTTCACTTTCTTCACCAGTTATTTTCTTATTTCTCATCTACATTACTAGCCAAAATTATTGACATAATTTCCTAAACTTTCCACTCTAAGTTGATAACTGACCACTTTTCTTTTTTCCCTGAAATTGGGCTTCTGACCCCCTAAATTCCACCAAAATATTATTCAGACTATCATTAGACTCCATATAATAAAGTAATAATCTCATCAGTGGCTTTTAACTTCTTTTTAAAAAATACTCTTTTCTTAATATCTCTTATTTCTGTCTCCTTACTGACTTTCCTCCAAGTGTTTCTTTCTCTATATTCCTTTAAGCTCTCAAATGTCATTTAATTTCTACTGATCTTTATTTCTCTTCCAGTTTGCAGCTCCTATGGTAGCATTCTCTCCACAAAGATGGCTTCAGTTGCCTGCACAATTCTGATGATTTCCATTTCAGTATTTTCTATTTAAACTTTTCTAAATGTCAAGATCATTCATGTACCTCCTATTTCCAACTCTCACAGTGGTGTGTGTGTGTGTGTGTGTGTGTGTGTGTGTGTGTGTGTGTGTGTGTGTTACTAGGACTGAACTCAGGGGCATTCTACACTCCTAACCCTATTTTTTATATTGAAAAAGTTCTTGCTAAGTTGCTGATTCTTGAACCTGCAATCCTCCTGTCTCTGGCACCTAACTACCAGGATAGCACATATGTGCCATCTTGTCCTTCTCTAGCTGACATTATTAATATTTTAGAATCTCATTTTTACCATGTAAAAATCATTTCATTTATACTTCACATACAATGCCACTTAGAGCTGTATCTAAGCATCCTATCTCATTATTCCTTAACTGTACCAGCCACTTAAAAAATGGAAACTTTAAATATTATTGCATTAGTCACTCAAAAACAGGAATTGTATAAATGTTACTTTATGAAATATTAATATATTTTATTTGGTTTCTTTTGTTTTTTGCTATATCAAAAATAATTAATAAACAACAAATATAAATAATTTCTACCTAAATTTAATTACATATTTTAATTCTGAAAAAAATACTTGTAGTATTTGTTCTCTTACCTACTATCTTTTGGTTTGTGTGGTGTCAATAAATATTCCCAGCCCACTCAACATAAAAAAAGGAACTCTAGAACCTACCTACAGAAGTGAGCCATAGACAAAACAATTATAAAGTATATTATCCTTGAGGAACTTAGAGTAACTTTACCAAGTTTTATCTTCACTGAACTTGATCAATTTTTATGAATTTTTCCTCTAATTATTAGTACTGTCTCTCTCTCTTGGGTTATAACTGCCCTTCATGAAAGTTATATTGCCTGCGGTATAATCTTAACACAGTTGTTTCTCAGAAGCAATTGTAGAAAATATTTCAAGTCATTTTAACATTTACTTCTTAATTTTTGTTTTTCCTTTATTTTATTCTAAAAAAATAAAAGGAAGTCTGATACTTATTTAAAGCAAAAAGGAGAATGCCACATAAACAACAAGAATTATATTCTGAAAAAAATGTTTCAAGGTTTTCTATTATAATAGATGTATAATTTTCTTTTAATTATTATAAAGGTTACTTTCTAGACCTATCACTGAATATTATTTTTAATGCAACACCATATTGTAATTTCTCAGAGGGATTTATTTTATGAAAATAAAAGTATGCCAATGAAATGTATGTTAAATATTTGGATGCATCTAAAACCAATTTTTAATAATTATTAGCTTTATGTTATTTTGCAGACCTATCTGTGAATATTTTTATCAATGTAAGACCATGTTGTAGTTTCTCAAAGGGATTTGTTTTATGAAACTTAAATTATACCTATAAAATATGTATTACATATTTGTAGTCATCTAAGAATAATTTTAATGATTATTAACTTCATGGTCATTATCATATACTAATTTGTAGTCTTTTATGCTTACAAAATACAATTTGGGGGAATAAACTCATTTTATAAGACAAGTAAGTTAATTATTTGTAATAGTAAAATTTGTTGACCATCTATTCAATTTCATTGGAATTCATTTAGAGATCCTTTTACCTTCACATCATTTTGCTTAAAGTTATGTAATCGTTATTAGCATAGCATTTTAAAATAATATATATCAATTATTTTATGCAGCTTCAAAGCTGTGAGAACAATTCCAGTTTTCTAGAGAGTATCATCAGAACAGTCATACTAATTATAATTTTACATTCTGCTTTTTTATACAGAAAGCTAATTTAAGCCATTCTCACTTTTCTCAGCAATCACTATCTATTGCTGCATAAAAATTACCACAGAATGTTAGCCCCACACTTTTATTTTCTCACCATTTTCATGGTTCTGAAGTCATGCTGGGCTTAGTAGGACTACATCCACAACTATAATCACTTCAGACTTGGTTACAATCTTGCCAGCCAATGTTCTGATCTGATATGATATGAAATGTGGTACTTTCTTCCAAGATCAGTAACTTTTGGAAAAAATGGATTCCTCCTGATTTGAAGCTCCCAGGAGCTGTCATCATTTCATGTCATGTGATCTGGTCTACAACCTGCCAGTTTGCCTTTTTCAGGCCAATAGAAAAGTATCTCTGTTTTCTTATTTTGACATTTTAAAATTATTCACATAAGGCAGATTCTATAGTATTTGCCTTTTTCATTCACTTAGAATAATGTCCTCTGTATTTATTCATATTGTTTCACATAACAATATTTTCTTTTTTTAAGGCTGGAAAGTATTTCATAGTTTTATACAACATCATCTTTCTTAATTTTTCTGGCAATACATAGTATTTTTTCCTCTGCATCCTCACCAGCACTAGTTATCACTAAAAACTGGTCATTCTAATAGGGGAGATGTGGTATCTCACTGTGTCTTTCAATTCCTATTGGCCTTGTAATCAGCAATGTTGAATGCTGAGTATCTTTTCATCAATCTGTGAGCCATTTGTATGTACACTTTTTTTTTTTGGTGGTACTGGGGGTGGAACCAAGAGGATTTCTACCTCTGGGCTATACTCCCAGATATATATATATATATATATATATATATATATATATATATATATATATATATATTTTTTTTTTTTTTTTTGGAAACAGGGTCTCACTAAGTTGCTGAAAGCCTCACTAAGTAGCTGAGGCTGGCTTCCAACCCATGCGATCCTCTTGTCTCAGCCTACCAAGTGCAGGGATTGCAAGCGTGAGCCACCACGCCAGGCTGTGGCTTTAAAGAGATGTTTTGGCAGGTTCTTTGTTCATATTCTAATTTGGTTATCTGTTTTCTTCTGTGAGTTGTTTAGAGTCAACATTTAAATTTTAGATATTAACCCTTTGTCAGATGTATAGTTGAGAAATATTTCCCCACTCTGTACGTTTTCTTTCTACCTTTTTGTTCCTTCTGCTATGCCAATGCCTTGAGCTTAATGCAGTTTCTTTTGTTTAAGTTTGCTCTTGTTGCTTGAGATCATATCAAATATTTTTTTTTTAAGTCCAGTGATGAGAAAGCTTTTCTCTGTACTTTCTTCTACTATTTTCACATCTTTAGGCCTTACATGTATGTCTTCAGTTCCTTTTTAATTGACCTGTGTGTATGGTATAAAATATAGATTCAAGCCCAATGTGGTGATGCATACTTGGAATCCTAAATACTTGGGAGACTGAGACAGGAAGATGGGAGGTTTTCAGACAGCCTGTTATTTAGTGAGGTTCTCCACAACCTACTGAGACCCTGACTCAAAATATTAAAAAAAATAAAAATTAAGGGGGGGGATGTAGCTCTGAAGTAGAATGCCCTGGGTTTAATCTTCAGTATTGAAAAATAAGTAAATAATTACTAAAATACAGACTCAATTTCATTCTTCTGCACATACACAGTTTCCCATTTTTTGAAGGAGATATTCTTTCCCTGTGATATACTTAGTATTTGTGTCAAAGGTTAATTTACTAAAAATATATGAACTTGTTTCTGGGTTCCCAATTCTGTCCCATTGATCTATATGTCTGTTTTGTGTTAGTAATATATTGTGTAAGTTCTATAGCTTTTTTGTAATATATCTTTGAGTCAGAAAATATGATGTCTCCATCTTTGTGCTTTCTGCTCAATATCTTTTTGATTATTTTACTTTTCTAATGGATCCAAATGAATTATAAGCTTTTTCTTTAATTACTATTAAATGGCTTTGGAGTTTGAATAGATACTACATTTATACATAATAAACTGTAAAATATGCCTTGGAGAAGTTATTTATCTTGTACTGTTGTTGTTATTGTTGTTTTTGCCATTGATTCCAAAGGAAAAATAAGTCAGTATTACTAAAATTTTGTTGCAATTTATCTTCTACATATCGTGATATCATGTACGTGCATGCACGTGTGTTTGTGTGTGTGTGTGTTACTAGGAATTAAACTCAGAGGCATTCCACCTCCAAGCTACACCTCCAAGACCTTTATATGTTTTATTTTGAAAAAGGGTAGGTTGCTGATAGTCTGACTACATTTTTGAAGCTGTCCTTGAACTTGCAATCTTCTTCCTGTCTCAGCTAACTGAGGACTAGCATTTCAGGCATGGGCCATGATGTCTGGCTTCTACATATTATTGTATGCAATAAACTAGCATAATTATCTAACCTTCCAACTCAGAAACTATGTGCCAAAAATCACCTGAAGCACAAAGTGATATATGCGTGTATGTTTGTTTCACTTTAAATTATCTTATAATTAATGGATGAATAATTAAAACATACTCTAAGAAGTTAAATAATTTTCCTAAAAGCAATTCAACTGGCATATGATAGAGTCGGAATGTGATCCTTGTGCTTTCTCTCTCTCTCTCTCTCTCTCTCTCTCTCTCTCTCTCTCTCTCTCTCACACACACACACACACACACACACACACACACACGCATGCATGCACGCACACATCTTGATCCATATCTTACCTGTAGGAAGGAAAAGCAATAATTGATGTTAATTTTCTGGCTCTGCAGAGGATTCTTTTGTCATTATAAAAATAAATTCTAGACTTCAAGTGGGTAGATTAAGCCCTCCTAAAAAATAAATGAATGAACTTCAGTACATGGATGGGTGTGTAGCTCAAAGTTTGAATGCCATGCAATTCAATCCCCAGTATTAAAAAAAGAAAAAAAGAAAGAGTTCAGCATCTGGCTTAAGTATTTAATCCAAGTTTGAAGCAATTACTTACACATTTCAGACAATATTCATTTATATAAAAAGTCATTAAAAATAATTTATATGTGTACATTCACAAACATATCAAAGATTAAAGTCAATCACTAAGCCAAATATGCAAAGGAGGGGATAGGGAGGGAATGCGGAGGGAATTGGGGAAAGGCTAAATGAGTGATGTGTGCATATATGCCTCTACCATCTTGTGCCCCATTGGTATGTATGACTACAATGCTCCTATAAAAAATATACACAAAAAGAGGCTTATTGCACAAAGGTGCATAATATAAACTGTGAGGTATAGTAAGAACCAAATATGTTTGATAGATATGTACATATGTAGGTAATGTCATAAGTGATCTCTTATTAAATACTCTACAGATCTACTAAAGATATGCTAAATATGACAACTTTTTTCATGAGTCAAAAATACAAAATTTCCTGAAAATGCTAAAGCAAAAATCATACATATTATATAAAATATTTAGTATCCAAAATAGTTATTTTTTCTTAATCAAGCAATTATAATTTTAATATAAATATATTTGATTAAAATATAGTGTTCATTAATAAATCAGTGCAAATTGTATTTATAGAAAAATTCTTGTTGATTTATATATAGGAAAGTGGTAACATAATTTGCTCTACTAAAATATTTCTTTACTAGTATTTAATTTCTTATTTATGACAACAATGACAGTTTTAATTTGACTCTAGAACAACTTTTTTCTTTCATCCATCTGTGATCTTTGTGTTTCTTAGCTCATAAGTCACAGCCTGGGCCCTGGTAATAATCCTAAGTGGTCATTCATAGACAAGCAGATGACATTAAAATACCTGTGCTGTAGAGCATAAAATTCTTCAATTATTTTTACATCATTTTTGTTGTTATTTGTTTCAAATAGATGAATGCAGAGTGTCATCATAGATTAACTATGTTATTGGGATGAGTCTGATGTTCTGTCTCATAGAAAAGCAATCTTTTGCTGTCTTTGACTCAATAAGGGTTGTATTTCTTATTCTCTCTAGGCTCAAGAGGCCACCATTTGAATATAGAGGGCAGTTGGGAATAAACAAAAGAAATAACATGGTTCTGAATGATAATGCAAAGTAATAATTCCACTGTGAGAGAGCTGACCTTGATAATTATGGGGTTTATATATGTCCCAGTTGAGAAAGTGTTTTTTTTTGTCTTTTAGGTTACACTATCATAGAGAAATAATATTTTTCTCACTTTTTTGGTTGTGTTATGCACATGTACATGTGGTATGTGTGACTGGGAGTGTGCATGTGTGTGTTTTGCACACTTATATGTTTGCACTTTATGTGTGATGGATGCTACAGCTACCTATGGACAAGTGGATAAATATTGAGGCATATTTATTCTGATGCAGAGACCACCACATAGTCTCTACTTGAAGTGCCTGCATGCCCCATGCACTGTTCTACTGCAGCTTCTGAGTATCATTTTAGGAATATTAATGAGAAATATACTTGTGGGAAGAGGGAAGTAATCTTGTGATGAGAGAAAGTTCTGTGAGTACAAGAAATGTGGTTTGAAAAGCATATATAAAAGTGGAGCTAAAATCAAATTTAATATTAGAAAATAGAGACATTGAAGAGACCTCTGTGAATTGGCTCATCAAGGCTTTCATTGAGGACTTAGAAATGAATGTATTTACATATCATTTCCTTTTTTTCATGGTGTTACTATTAAATACTCTAGGCTGTTAATAAGAACTAACAAATATATCACTAGCTCTAAAAAATCTAATGGCTATCTTCTACTTGTATTTCACGGTCTTGTCTCCACCCTCTCTGCCTTTCTTCACCATAATCTGTTTCCCTCTTGCATCTGAACCATATCATGAGACTCCATTTTTCTCTGCATACATTATTTTTTTTAATTTTTCTGATAGCTCTAGATCAAGAAGATGCACCACATAAAAGAAAATTGGGGTACTCAGTCACCCAGCTTCTTTGCTGGAGGGTTGCTTTGGATTGATTAAATCTCTCCTTCTAAGAACCTGACTAGTGACTTTTCTCATATGACTGTCCCCTTCTACGTCCTAGTGACTGACCTATCCCCTTGCCTCTTCAGACCTGTAGATGCTTAGTGTTATAACCACCTATTACTAGGAAGGGAATCACACTTTAATATTCTGCCTACAATTTAGCAAATAATCATTATTAAACTTTCCTGATGTTACCCTATATATGCAACATCTGTTTCCTGCAAAGGCTTATGTTAATAGACAGTAAAGACAAAAATGTGTCCTTGTTGGAGCCCATTGACATTGGAGTGTTGACATTGTGTTGAAAAGCCTAAATCCTACTGTTTTTTCAGACATGGGAAAATGAGAAAGCATTTTAATAGAAATGAACAAAGCACACAGGGGAAGATGGGTTGGAGAACAAATGCAGGTGGAAAAAATTAATAAGAATTTCAAAGTCACCTGCTAAAATATACCAAAATAAGTTGATCCTTGTAAATTTGTGGTGAAGTGATATTTTAATCATAACTTGAGATATTAAATGTTTGTTGGAGCCTCAGAAATATTACTTTTGTATCACAACTTTTCAAAACATGACAATGTTCGTTGTAATCCTTTATCTCTTCTATATTATTTTTCTCTGTGTCTCTAAGAATGATTTTCTCCCTTGTTCTATGCAAATTGCACAGGAGAGCTTTGGGATGTCTGTTAGGTACTGCTTAGTGTGATAATTACTTCTTATACCATTACTTCTCTTGGTGTGGACTTAGCATCAACTAAATTTGAAAATAAGAGCGGATGTAAGTTTTCCTTTGCTTAATGTAATTTATCAGGAGTTTGGTACTTTCATATCTTAAATTTATTTGGAAAAGACTGTCAGCGATATTTCTTTTAGACAAATTCCGTATTTTTTATAAATAGTCAACAAAAACCTCTGGCAGCTGGCCATTAATTTTTAATCAAATAATTGCCCTTCACTCTTATTGAAACTGAACAAGAAATTTATAATATATTGAGAATCTCTGCATATACTTGAAAGAAAAATAAAATTTGTCTTTGAGCAAGAGATAAAAAGACCTTAGTTGTTACTTTAACTGAGTAAATATAAGCAGATATCGATCAATTTTTACTCGTGTAATTAGAAAATAGAATTTAAAATATTCAAATATTGATGCAATAAAATCTTTGAAATATCTTGATTGTGAGATTTTTACTATCTTATTTTCTTAAAATGCAGAAAACATCTGGTTATTGTTAATTTTATATTACATACAATAGTAGAATAAAAAAATAACAAATGGTGTAATGGTGTCATCTCAGTTTAATCTCCCTACAATTGCAAAATTTTTTTATTAAAATGTTTATGATTACCTTTTATTCTCTGTCAGAAACTTTCAATTGATAGAAAATTTTTATATTTTGAATCAGATAGTTATTGCTTATGTAAAATACAAATTTAGCTAATCATTGATCCAAACTATGTATATTTGAAATACTTTACAAATTTATAATTTTTTCTATATTTCATTTTTATATTCAAATATTTATGAGTTTTTCTTTATAGTAGCCACTGATCTTCTTTCCGTAAACTTCAAATTTTTCTATTTTTATGCGTATCCTTTATAATATCATTTATATTTATAATATACAATTATGTATATTTGAATATATATATATATGCACATTAATATATATATCTCTATATATATATCTTATAAGTATATATATGTATATGTGTATATACACACACCCACACATGCACCCACACATATGTGCAAAAGAAAACTTAGAGAAAATTGTGGTCCTTGATTTTTCTGAGTTTGGCTGGTATCACCTAGCATGATATTACATAGTTTCATCTATTTTTCTGCAAATGAAATAATTTTGCCCTTTATAGCTGAGTCAATCTTCATTGTACATACCTACATATATATAATATATATACCATATTTTCTTTATCTGTTCATCTATTGATGGGTAATATAAAGAAGATAAACAATAGCTGGGTGTGGTGTTATATGCTTATAATTGCAGTACTTGGGAGACTGAGACAGGAGGAGAACAGGTTGGAGAACAACCTCAGCAAATAATAAGACTCTAATTTACCTAGTAAGGCCTTGTTTAAAAATTAAAATGAAATAGGGCTTCAGGTATACCTCAAAGGTAGAATATTCCTGGGTATAATACCCAGTGCCATAAAATTGAGAATATAAACAATAATAAATCCTGGCAATGATGTGGGAAAAGGAAACGCATATATTGTTAATGGGATTGTAAATTAGTGCAACCACTATGGAGGTCAGTATGAAGCTTTATCAAAAGACCTAGAACTAGAACCACCATATGACCCAGCTATAAAACTCCTCACCATCTTTCCTAAAGATTAAAGTTAAGCCGGGCATGGTGGCGCACGCTTGTAATCCCCGCTCCTGGGAGGTGGAGACAGGAGGATCGCACTGGTTCGGAGCCAGCCTTGCTGGCTTAAGATACCCTGTTTCCACATAAAAAAAAAGTTTAAAAAATAGGTCTGGGAGTGTAGCCCGTGGGAGTGTATTCCGGAGGTAGAAGGGCTACCAGGAACCCTAGTACCACCAAAAAAAAAAAAAAAAAAAGAATTAAAGTTAGTAGCACATGTTTGTAGCAGCACAATTCACTGCTCTATTCTGAGAATTCTAACAAATATTTCATAAACAATAAAAAATTTGAAAATTAGTATTTTCAGTGCCTTCAGTGTGTCACAGTCTGAGCCAATCTATTAAACTAAGGTTGTGGTTATGGTACTTAGTTCACAAAAAATTGGGAGCAAATGGAAATTTTATTTGCGTATAACTCATAATATACTTTTCAGTCTTCTAGACAACCAAAATAACAATAAAAATCATAACAAATAAACTGGGTATTTTAAAATATATTTTACCAATTCATTGAATCTGCTGTAATTCTATGCATTGCTTAGAAATGGAGGAGATGGGATTGTGAAGTATTAATACAGTTCCCAATTAATCTTCCACTTAAAAAATCCCCTTGTGGCTTTCACCAATCCAATACAAATCCCCTTTTTAAGTCTTCTGTGCATCTACTCCTTCCTTGCAACTTAATTTATGCAGAAATATTTTGAAAAGCTATATGTGGATCTGTATTTCTTGAAAATAAATTACTAGTAACTTCTGAGCTAGAGAACTTCTATTTCTCTCCCTCTTCTCCCAAGATAGGCTTTGATAATTTCTTACTATCCTTAACATGTATTTTTGTTCATATGTTTTCCTCTTGAGAGAAGCAATAGCAGTGTTTTAACTGAATATCGTTGAAAAACCCAATATAACTTAAATTGGAAAAAAGAGATAAATAGTCAGAATGGTAATTATGAACACTCTAACCTTCTTTATATTTTCCCATGAACTTAAAAGAAAATATTGAGGATAAAAGGATCATAAATTTTTATCTCCTTACCTCATGAAATTACTGTTTAGGAGAGGTTATATATTTGAAAAAATGAGTACAATTAATTATTACTCCATTATCATCATATATGCATTTGAGTATAATGGAGACTCTAAGAATGTTCAGTTTTTCAGATTTCAATACTTCACCTTAGAAAGTAAAATATGAAGGCACAATGGAGTCATGAGCTTCATGTGCCTAACTACAGAAATACAGAGACTTCTGAGAAGGTGTAATGCATTTTCAACCCTAAAAATAAAAGGTATTGAGTAGTCAGGATTTGATTTAAACTTAAATACAAATATAATAAATATCTAAAAGGCTAAAGAAAGAAGAAACTAAATCATTTGCTTTTACAGTTAATATGCCATTCTTCTCTCTGTGTTCTTCAAAATATGTTTTTAACCTCATGTAATTTTTTCTCTTCTACTTAAATCCTTTCAAAGATTTATATGAAATATATACTAAGGCATTTCATTGTTTTATAGGTTTTTATTTCCCCTCGGATATTTTCTTCTCTGACATGGTTTTTCTTATTATTATGCACTGAACTTGTGTTTCTCACAAAATTTATATATTGGAATTCTAGCCCCCAACATGATGGTACTAGAATACGGATTTGTTAGAAGGTAATTAGGTTATGGAAGCAGAGCCTTCATGAGTGAGATTAGCACCCTTATAAGAAGAGCCATGAAGCCATGACCTCTTAATTTGCTCTCTGCTCTCTGCAACATGAAGATGCAATAAGAAACCTAACTGTTCTGCAGACCAGAAAAAGGGCCTCTAACAGACACCAGAGCTGATAGTACATCACTCATAGACTTTCCAGCTGCTGGAACTGTGAGAAATAAATATATGCTCTATAAGCCATCCAGGCAAAGCAATTTGTTTTAGTAGCTCTGACTAGTATGCTTATGATTTACAAACTTTATAAACTTACACATGGTTAATAAAAAACAAAAACAGAACTACTAGAAGAATAGTTTTCACATTGTATAGAATGATTTATATTGTATAAGCATAGTTTATTATAAAACAATCTGTAGTTAAAAATTGGGCTCAGAGTGAAAACACATGCTTATCCAAGGGTATTCAGAGAAACTTTAGGTAAGAGACTCATAACTCAGACAAGTGATAGTGAGAACTTCCTTCCTTTCTTCCTCTGCCTTTTCTTCCTTCTTTGCTTTTATTCTTTATTAATACATGTAGTTACTGCCCATTCAGCAAGGAATTAAATGTTATTTTTGTTTCCCTATCCAGAATCAGAATAGAAGATGGTCTTTTTCATAGACATTTCAAAAATTAAGAAAAATGGCAAAATTCTTGGAAGATAATAACATTTTTATTATCTTTCAAGAAATATATAGTGATTGGTACTACAGAAATAATTTTGTTCATATTTTTAAACAATTTAAAGTTGGAGGCTGACATAGAAGTACTAGATCTCTCAAGAGATAATACATTTTCACACATTTTCTAGTCTTATTCTTCATCAAAGAAAGTTCAGAAGAGAAAAAGAAACTCAACTTTCCCAAAGCTTTGTGATTCACCTATCATTAATTTAAAAAGAGCATTAGTCATTCTGTTTCATAGGTACACCAAGGAGATATTTTATGGGATGTCTTTTAATCAGTAGATGTAAGGTGAAGGCCCCTCAACAGGTTAGAAGAGAAAAAGAATATGGAATTTTCAGGATCAGAATTCCTCAGAATTGAAAAAGAGACCTAACTACTTATTACAATGGATTTCCCTAAATAAAATCTCCAATGGTTTTTATGAGTTTTTGTGACTCTGCAAATTTTAGACATGTATTTTATTACTACTTTTAGCAAGCTGTTTTTCATGGGTATGATTTCTTTACATGATCATATTTCAACATACTTGTTTTCTAAGTATTCCTGGGGTATGTAATTCGCTTTTGTTTGTTTGTTTTTGCTTTCTTCCTTGATTATTTTGTTTTGGGTTGGTTTTGCAGTGCTGAAGATTGAAACCAGGACCTTATGCATCCTAGTAATGTGTCACTGAGCTACATCTCCAGCCCTTGCTGCTTACTTTGGTTTAAGAAATATTTTTATTACTAGAAAGTGAAAAGTAAAAGGATATAGGCTAAAGTGAGAATAGGTCAAAGTCTTTGAGATAAGGTTAAGGATGAAGAAAAAATTTTAGGGAGGGTACTTTTGCCTAGTATCATTTTCACTTGAATATGGGTAAGTATAATGAGGTATACAATCCAAATCTATATATTAACTTTCTCATACTCATATATTAGATTAATTCTCCAATAGCTAATTTATGGTTAGTTTAATCCTTCAACTGAATTTGTTATTTTAGATTCTCTTTAATAATGATGTGTCAAAAATCCCTCCAAAATATTTTCTTGAGCCATATTTAGTGTCCTAACATTCCTTAGATCCTCATTTGCTTTGGTTTTCAAGAAAAAACTTGTTTTAAGTGTCTTTACATTTATCTCTTCTTATAGCCTGTCCTTGACTTCTCTTCATTAATAATGCTATTGTCTTACTTCACTTACCTTTTCCAATTGAAAAGAAATTGCATAGGCTCTGAAGTCATAAGGGTCTGACTTCAGATTCCATGTGCACTCTCAATTAGCCATCTACACATGAACAGGTTTATTAATTTTGATGAAAGTCAGTGTCTTCATGTGAAAAGAAAGATGTTAATATATCTTAAACATTATTGAAAGGCTTACTGGGAGTGGTGGTCCACAACTGTAATCCTAGTACCTGGGAGATTGAGACATAAACAATTACCTATAAAGAAAAGGTAGTAAAATGAATGTCTTATCGTGGGCGGGCGGGGGGGGCTTTCAACCATCAATGGAAAAAATTTAAAGAATTTGTTAACCAACATATTCTATTAGTTTATTTATTTATTAATTTATTTATTGTACATGGAATTTAACTCAGGGACATTCTAACTCTAAGCAACACATGGCCCTATTTTTATTTTTTATTTTGAAAAAGAATCTTGCTAAGGTGCTGACTTTTGCCTTAGCCTTGAACCTTACATTCTCCTGTCTCAGCCTCCAAGTACTGGGATCATAGGTATATGCCATAATGCCTAGCCACATTCTATTTTATAAGAATCTCCTATAGCAGTATCATCTTAGTTTTGTGTTTCTGTAACAAATAGCTGAGAAAAACTTCTAAATGGAGGAAAAGAAGGAAAAATCTTCTTTTGGCTGGTTATTCAGAGAATTCTATTTTTAGTTGTTCAGCTCCATTGTTTTGTACCTCTTGTGAGGCCAGGTTTCATGGTGGAAGGGTGTGGAAAAGGGCAGCTAGTAAGGAGAGAGAGAGAGAGAGAGAGAGAGAGAGAGAGAGAGAGAGAGAGAGAGAGAGAGAGAGAACGAGAGGAAGAGAAAGAGGAGTTTTTTTTTTTTTGCTTGTCAGCTTTATATCACTGTGATCAAGATATTTGACAAGAACAACTTAGAAGAAGAAAACTGTACTCTGACTCATGGTCACACAAGTTCCAGTTCATGGTTTTTCCCTGGCTGCATTGATTTGGGCCTGGGATGTGGTAGAATATCACGGTGGAAGAATATGCACCAGAGAAGACAATTTAGTTCATTGCAGCCAGGAGCCACAAAAACAAGACAAAGAGGAAAGGGGAGGGGCGAAGGTAAGCCCTTCTTAGGCTCTCTCCCCATAGCCTACTTCTTCCATGAAGATCCCACCTACTAGTAGTCCATTCAGCTCTGAGTAGGTCAACACACTAATGAGGCCCTCATGATTCAGTCAATTCCTTGCAGCTCTACCCATGAAGACATAAGACTTCGAGGAGCATTCTACATTCAAATCATAACGTGTATTTTTTTTTCAGTACTGGAGATTGAACACAAGGACATTCTACCTCTGAGCTACAAATCCAGCCGCATTTTTTCTTCTTTTTTTTCAACAGAGTCTCACTAAGTTGCAGAGGAGCTGAGACTGGTTGAAAACCATGACCATCCTGTTGCAGCCTCACAAATACTGGGATTACAAGCATGTGCATGCTACCACACGAGCCTATGAGATGTGCATTTAAGGGGTTGGGGATTTATTTATTATTTATTTATTTATTTTATTTATTTTGGTAGTACTCAGGGTGGAAACCAAGGGCTTTTCTACCTCTGGGCTATACTCCCCTAACTATTTTATACTTTATTTTGAAACAGGGTCTCACTAAGTTGCTGAGAGCCTCACTAAGTAGCAGAGGCTGGCTTCGAACCTGTGTGATTCTCCTGTCTCAGTCTCCTATGTGCTGGGATTACAAGCTTGCACCGCCACACTTGTTGAGATGTGCATTTAATATTTAAGGTCGTGGTTCACAGACAGCCTCAGCTACTACTTAGTGAAGCCCTTTTCAACTCAGTGAGACCCTGTTTCAAAATAAAGAATAAAAATAGGGCTGTGAATGTAGCTTTGAGGTAGAATGCCCCAGGGTTTCATCCCCAGTACCGCAATAAATAAGTAAATAAATAAATAAATAAATAAATAAATAAATAAATAAAATTTAAGTTCTCAGCTTTTATGTATATTTATCTGAATACAAAATATTTTCTCAACTAATATGTCGAGTTTTTCTGAAACTTTCCATTACCAATGTTCATCTTCTCAAGCAGACTTTATTTACTATGGCCAAACAAATTTGACAATATCTTTAAATTGTACTTTATTAGCAAATCCTATTGGAACTGGCTTTGAAATATACCCAGAAATTGAATATTACTCCAAGTCCTACCGGAACGGTTGCCACCATTTCCTGTTCAGTCTTCCTTGTTTCATGGTTTTTGGAGGTAAATACTCCACCCAACTGATAACTATAATTTAAAAGCTTGTTCAAAACTTCAAGGATTCCCATTCAACTTAGAAAAGATTCTAAAATCCTTTTGCCCAAGTCTGTATATATTTTTTAGCTTTATTGTTCATAGGATGTATAAAATACTATGATTCCACCCTAAGTCTACTGTAAGAATTTACTAAGATCATGCATATAAAAAAAACTCAGTGCATGACAAATCCTTCATAATTATTAGATATCACTTTTACCTGTTCTCCTTAAAACATGCATAAGATATGGTGATTCTCTTAACATGAAAAAGATATTCTTAACTTAAATTATATATTAAGGCTGTGATTTTAAATTTATATGTTAAGGCTATCATTTTAAATTCAACTTTTTAAAGAATTTCTAATCAAAAAAGGAATATATCTTGGGAGATCAAATGATAATGGGCTTCAGGGTCAAGCAGACCAAAGTTCAAATTCAGGCTCTGATTCTTACTAGCTAAGTGGCTGTGAGAAGCTTACTTAATCTTCTTGGAAACTTTAACACCTTATCTCAGTTCTATCTTTAAAATCCAATAACACTATCTAGATTTATTTTAGAGATTTAATGAAATTATTGATGTAACTATATGGAAATTGTTTTATAAAATGTTTAAATAAACATGTAAACTACATATAGATATGTTTCTACTAGACAATGGGAGATATAATTTTTCTGTGCCTAAGTATAGGGTTTTTAGTGTCACTTTGGATGCTTATAATACACATTAATCTGTACTTAAGATATAATTTCTTTCAGCTATTATCACATGTTCTTTTAAATGATTTAACATAAAGTGCAAAACAACACCAGATTAACTGCATAGTTCTCAGATCAAAACTCTGTAGTTTTTTATTAAGCCTAATATAATTCAGAAGCATTAGAAAATATAAAATAAATATTAAATTAAATTGTATATTTTTCTATACATTCAATGAATTGTTGACCAATCACTCTTTATCAATCTATAAAAAAGGAAATAGTCTTTCTTTTATTCTGGGCATAACAATTTTTTTGAAATTATATTTTTTGTTATCTGTATAAAAGATATCAATAAAAGCATGGTTGCTAAAATTGTCCTTGAGAATCAGTTATCAAAATAACTAATCATGTGTGTGTGTGTGTTTATGTGTGTGTGTGTGTATTTGTGTGTGTGTTAAAATACTACATTCCAACCACTTTTTATTTTTTATTGTCTACCAAAGTTTCAATTAAGTGGTGAGGCTGGCCTAGAATCTGTGACCTTCTGTTCTGGCCTCACAGGTTCTGGAATTACAGGCATGTGATACTCTGCCTGTCTTATAATTATATTTTTAAATGATAACATCATAAAACTAATGTTGAATAGTAATTTCTATTAAAATATTTAAGGGTTTTTAATATTTTAAACTAAGTATTTGTAAATAAAATCCCATTTTAATCTCTTAATATTCTCATGTTAATAATCATAACTGTCTAGTGCAATGCTATATATCAAACTTATTGATATAAATTTTTATATTTAAATGGTACTTCCAATAATCTCATTCTATAGATGTATAATTTGTATCTGAAGCTCAAAATATTGTAACTTTCCCAGTGATTCAAAACTATCAAATAAGTATAGAATAAACTCAAGATCTTCTAATATCAACCATTAAATATATTCATTATGTTCAGCTTCCTCATAATTTCAAAGTTTAATGGAAAACAATGTTAAAATTGATCTCTGTCTCTCTTTTATGCTATTGCTTAAAATAGCAACAAAAATGAGATAGGTGCCATGTGCTTCGTATCATAGGGACATGTAAGGTCAACTGACCAATGATGGGGTTCCTAAGGGGGCTCCCAAAAGTCAATAGTGTGATCTTTAATCAAATCCACCCAATTTAAGGAGACTGAAGAGTTAAGAAGGGTCATGTTTTGAAGAATGTTTAAGATTATTGGGTAATTCCTAAATTTACAAGATTTCAACTGTCTTCAAAATGTATTAATGAACCTAAGAAATATTAGCATAGACTATATGTATACATGTGAATATATGCCAATGTTAATCTGAGTATTCTGTATTGAGAGGGAAGGAAATGGAAAGGAAAAGCACCAAGAGCATGTGCATGTATTTCACTGTTAACATGATTTACATTATAATGTGAGACTATAATACACCATGAAAGCACAAAAATAAATGAATAAATAATGAATATATTTATTTCTGTAAAAAATCAAGATTTCCCTCTAAGGCAGAAAACAAGTCACAAAAATTATGAAGGACTGTGATCTTCTGGAAGCTAATATAATCTCAATAGCAATTTTGTTATTAAAGTAAAAAATTATTCACAGTAGATTTTTAAGAAGGAATGTGGTGGGAATTGGGTAAAGGCTCATTGGATGATGTGTGCATGTATGCCTCTACCATCTTGTACTTCATTAAGATGTACAACTATAATGCTCCAATAAAATTTTTTTTTAAAAAAAGATTTTGTATTCTAGCCGGGTGTTGTGGCACACGCTTGTAATCCCCACGCTTGGGAGGCAGAGAAAGGAGGATGGCACAGGTTCAAAGCCAGCTGAGCTGGCTTAAGAGACCCTGTTTCCAAAAATAAAAAAGTATAAAAGTAGGTCTGGGAGTGTAGCCTGGAGGTGGAAGGATTCCAGGAACCCCAGTACCAACAACAACAAAAAAAAAAGATTTTGTATTCTAGATAAGTTTGCCTTTACTATATCAAACATTTCTGGATTTCATTTTTACTTTGTATGACTTTAATTATGCAATGAACACTAATACTTAATAACAAAATAAAGAGATCAGTGTGAAGATTATTCAGTAAACTGGGAATGGATACACCATGTAATTCAACTATTCCACTCCTGAGTATCTATCCTTGCAAAGGAACTAAAATCTGAGAATGACAGTAATATATGCATATCCATGTTGATAGCAGCAAAAATCACAATATCCAAATTATGACACCAATGTAGGTGTCCATCAACAGATGAATGAATTATAAAATTATAGGATATTAACACAATAAAATTCTATTCAGTAACTAAGAAGAACAAAATTATGTCAAAATGTAAATTCTATTGCTTACTCTGATGTTATTAATAAGCCTAAGCAATTATCTGTGCCTGGAAGATACACATTAATATCACCTTAAAACAGTACATTTTCATATTTATTATTTTATTTGTTCTTTTTTATTTTTATTATTGGTGCATAGTAGTCATACCTCTTAATGAAGTGCAAGATGGTAGAGGCATACATGTACATATCATCCCATTAGCCCTTACCCAATTCCTACTCTGTTCCTTCCCCCCTCTCTCCTTTTTGTGTTTGGCTTAGTGATTAACTTTCATATATTTCTGAATGTATATTATGTACAGTAGGAAATTTTCCTCTTCTTCACTTTTATTCCCCTCAGATAGATCACTTTATTTGCTCATCTATAGTTTCTCCTTTTTCATCTAGAGTTCCTCCTATGACCCATTTTCTTTCTAGTGTCCACATATTATGGAGCACATCCAATACCAGCAAAATTATCTCTCAAATTTGATGGAGAAATAAAAATATTCTATGATAAACTGAAACTGAAACTGAAAATATTTATGTCTTTCAAATTAGAACTAAAGAAAGTACTCCAAGAGAGTAACTGCAAAGAGAAAAGTAATAATATATGCCAGAACCAGAAAAACAATAATTTCCATCAAGCAAACAACTAAGCAAAGAAAAATAAACACTACCTCTAACAAAAGTTAAAACTCACAATGTTATCAATTAAAAATCATTTCTCAATAATACAATAATCCATACCAATGGAACCCGATGACAACCAAGAGTAGCAACAATGATATCTTACAAGTTAGACTTCAAGCGCAAGCTTATCAGAAGACAAAGCAGGTCATTTTTAATGCTAAAAGGAGCAATTCAACAAGAGTAAATAATGATATTCAACATGTATGCTCCAAACATAGGTGCATGAATTTTCATAAAACAAAATTTTTGTGACATCAAGGCACATATACATCCCAATATGATAATATTAGGAGACTTCAACAACCCTTTCACACCACTAGACCAATCTTCTAGACAAAACCTAAAAGATACCATAAACCAAATGGACCTATTAGGTATATATGGAATATTCCATCCAACTAAAACAGAGTTCACATTTTTCTCAGCTACTCATGGAATTTTCTTCAGAATAGATCACATCCTGGGCCACAAAGTAAGCACTAGAAAATTAAAAAAATGTGACATACTTTCCTGTGTAATTTTAGACCAGGACTTTTTTCTCTTTTTAGAAGATTTCACCATCTAGGAGTAATGATCCTAGCAATCTGGCTTTCTTTACTAGTAGTTTTGGATGCTTTGAACAAGCATTTTCTTATTATATTATTTGGACAAAATTATCTCCTCCTTAGTCCTAGTATACGTTTGCTCCTCCTTAACTGATACCAAATTTTTGGGAATATGAAAAGTAGAAAAAGAGAAATCTCATCCTTTTATTCCAGTCCTTCTTTGGACAACATCATACTTAATCTTTTCCAAATCACTAAAAGCTTTTATTAACACAATTATAAAACACTTTGCTATCTCTTAAACATTATTAGCAATTTTATTTCATTTGATAAGAATTATTCCAATTAGACTATACACAGAATAAGAAAACTAACACTGAATTAATGCCTTGATTTCAAATATATGTATTTAGAACTTCTGAGGAGGCCCACTTAGGTAATCTATTTTCCTTATGTTTGTACTTCAGTTGAAATCGTTTAGCATCTATCCTATTTCTTAAATCCTATAGTACTGTATCAGCATTCTTCTATTATAGTTTGATAGGATCCTAGAACTATGTCCCTGTATTACTCTGACTGATGCATGTTGCAAATTTTTACTACTCAAGTAATTTTTTTTATTTTTTTAGTTAAATCAATGTAAAAATATTTTTGTCCCTTTCCCCACAAACATATATATGCCTTAAATAAGAAAAGAAAATCATACAATGGTTGATACATATCTGTTAATATTAGTTTATTTAAAATATGCATTATGTGAATGAATCACTATGGATCTATCATGTATGGGATCAAGGAGGAAAAAGAAATGGAGATATGGGGATGAAAACTCATCAAATGTTATGTGAATATATGGAATGTATTGCTTTTAACCTTGCTATCATGTACAGCTAAAATATACCATTTTTTAAAAATAAAGTTTATGCATGTTTTATACATACATGTATTTATATTATAAATTATAGATTAAACTTATGTCATAATTACACTTATTTTATTATATACTAATAATGTATATAGACTGTAAAAAAATGCCTATATTTTGTTTTTCTTCAAAATGGAAACTCTGATTCACAATGCCCATAATGAATAAAGAAATAAAATTTAAAAATATCTGCTTTTTTTTACTTTTTTCCCAAATTTTCACAACAGTGCCAAACAGAAACAATTAATATATATTAAATTAATAAATGCAAGAATAATAGAACAAGAAATTAATAGTCTCTGGTAGTGACTGACCATAAAATTAAGATCACTACAACTAATTTAAAAAATAAGGCTTTTTTCAGAAAAGAGTGGTATTACTAATTTTATAAGATCTCCAAGATGGATTATTAGAATACTTCTCATTTGTTTATTCAAAAAAAACCTCTAGTGATTTAAATATGGTGGTATACATTTATAAACTATAATCCTAGTACTTGGGAGGCTGAAACAGGAAGCTTGCAGAATTGAAACCAGATTCAGAAATTTAGGCAGATACTTTCTTTTTTTTGAAAAAATAATCTATTGGTGTATTGTAGTCATACATCTTCATGGGGTACAAGATGGTAGAGGCATACATGCACACACATTCAAAAAAAATTTTCAAAAAGGCCTGGTGTGGATTCATGGTAGAATGCCCCTGGGTTCAATTCCCATTTGCAAACACACACACACACACACACACACACACACACACACACACACACACACTTAGTGATTTTATTTATTTTTTTATTTGGTGGTACTGGGGATGGAACCCTTCTAACCTCCAGGCTACACTCTCAGACCTATTTTATATTGTTTTTATTTGGAAACAGGGTTTCTTAAACCAGTGAGGAGATGTCTTTGAACTTGTGTGATCCTCCAGTCTCTGCCTCCCAAGCCCCGGGATTACAAGCATACACCACCACGCCAGCCTCTTAGTGGTTTTATATTGCAAAATACTGCCCATTGCTGAGTATATTTTCCTAAAAGTTTTTCCATATGAAATGACAAAAAAATCTTTCTCTCTCTGACTCTCTTTTTCTTTATTTTGTTTTATTTTAGTATGGGACAAAAGAATAAACCCAGTGGCATTTTACTTCTAAACTACACTCCTAGCCTTATTTTATTTTTTTATGCAGATGTCCTTGCTAAATTGCTGAGGTGATCCTCCTATCTCAGCCTCCAAAGAAATGGAATTACAGCCATGAACTATAACACTGGCCTTCTTTCTATTTTAAAATAGTTGAGTAGAAAGTTTATTCCTACTTATATATTTTTTAAAACATAATGCAAGTAAAATAGGAGAACAAGTCCATTGCAAAAGAAATTTTAGTAGCTTAAATATCAGTGACGGGTTTATACTAGACTAGATCCCAAATATTAGTTTCATTTGCTGTTCAAATACTCTTTATATTCATATGTTCTTAGCATATAGTTTCTAATGTTTTCTGGAGTATATACAAATTAATTAATATTCAAACACAAAATCTTAAAAATAATTTTGTTCTTTCTGTAAATAAAATCATAAGTTTTCATGTTTCTTTAAACTTTATAATTATTTTGAGGAGCACTAGCTATAACTTATGTTCACAGTGACTTTTAGTTCAAAATAACCTAACTTTGTAAAACAATTTGAAAAACTACTTTATTCTTTACTTTTTAAAAGTTTAGATGAGATGTGAAGTCTTTAAATTTTTACCTGAGATCATGAATTCAGGACTAGCATCATTGGTCTTTCAACAAGATTCCTCAATCCAAATATTGCTTATAATAGAGCTGATGTTTTCAAAGGCACTTGTATATTATAGTCAGCCAAGGAGCTTGTTAAAATACAGATTAATCTGGACACTGAGGCTTGTAACTAATAGTCTAAGAAGAGGAAATAAAATTACTAACTATTAATAGGAATCAAATTATATTTTGTGAAGAGTTGTGTTTCACTACATGATTATTAAAAAGCATTCCATTCCACTGATGTTTAATATTCCTTAAAACAGGGTCAGGTTTAATACAGCTTGAAATTATAAATTTCATAATGGTGTAGGCCTGGAAAAACATCTTCATTTTATAAAGACCTAGGATAGGAAATACTTCACTATTTTTTAAAGCATCTAAGCACTTGAAAACAAAACAAAAAAAACTATGTCACAATTTTTTTTTTTTATAGTACTGGGGATGGAACCCAGGGGCATTTTACCTCTGAGTGACATCCCCAGAACAAATTTTTTATTCTTTATTTTTGAAACAGGGTCTCACTGAGTTGCAAGGGGCCTCACGAAGTAGCTGTGGCCATCTGCAAACCTTGATCCTCTGGTCGCCACCTCCGGAAACCTAGGATTACAAGCATGTGCCACCACACCCAGCGTTTTCTGTCACAATTTTTAAGCATATGAATACATCTATGGTTATAGTATGCATTGCACTTAAATCTAAACAGTACATTTAGTCTTACAGAAATCGATTCTACATGTTTACCATGAGGCATGTTTAACATACTGCTTTCAAACAGTTCAATAGCCTCAAAAGTTTAGTCTGTGCTCATTTGTCTATATGGACACTTTGACCCTATTGATGGATGTTCATTACCATTTTCTCCAAATAGATGCTTTATTTTATCTAAAAAAAACCCCACATGACCATTTATCCATTGATTCAGTCCTTTATTTGCCAACATTTTGTACTAAAATTTTTTCAGAATACAGAATTGAAAGTTGAATTTAAAAGTGAAAGTCTATACATGCTACCTAAAATTAATATTTTATTTTACTTGTCTTTACATGTGCCACATATCCAACCATCAACCCATCTAATTTTCAATGCATTTGAAATTAAGTTTGTTGAACATATCCTCTAGTATTTGTTTGATGCTCTTCATCATATAGATAGATAATATTTGTGTTGATGAGCCATAAAATATAGATAAGTATTATTACAGCCCCTTAATTAACCTGAATTTATTTTAAAAGTGATATTTTATAGTTACTGTACCATCATATCCATTTCATACCTTATATAATGATGAAAAATAACATTAAAGCATTTTAAATGTTACTATGCAATTGTTAAAAAATATAAAGGTTTTTTGAATAAATAGGAAAATTCTACTTAAGTACAGAGTCTTAAAATTAAGACTGCATGACATGTATTTTCTTCTTCATATAAGTAAAGACCTAAAATCTTAGAACAATTACTTAAGGTATCATTTTTCCCAACCCTTCAATGTAAATTAAAGGCACAATTAGAATCTTATATGAGAAAAAAAAATCCTCACATTTCTCTTAGATGATAGGAATACTTCAAAGACAGTAGAGTCATTGTAATCAAATATTGCTAACTTGTTAATGACAATTACACACATAATGTACAGAATCCAAAAGAAAAACGTGTTATAATTATCCTGGCATCTAGTTTTAAAGTTTCTATTTAAGTCATGTTGCAGTCACAGGAATTTTCATTCTTTATGTTTCTATGACATTGTGGATTTCAACCAAAAAGCATTCTTCATTTTTCTGTTTGTTATGAGAATCACAGTTATTAGTGCATAAATGTGTCCAGAGATAAATTAAATTAAGATTAAATTAATCACAAAAATCTCATTTCTCTTTTAAGTACTTGGTTTCATGTGGTCATTTATCTCATTTCTCAGCAATCAGGATATAAAAGAAGGCCTATTTGGGGCTTCTGAGAAATGTTTTCTGCTTAAAAACAGAGCAGCACTTTGATTCCCATATCTCCTGTTTTGTTTGGGGGTAATTCCACATAAGGATATGATACTTAGAGTCCTAGTAGTCACCATGTCGAGATGACATTGCCAAACTGAGAATTTTGGAGCAGAACTAAAGGAAGAACCCAGGTCTTTAATAACATTACTAAGCCACTCTCCTGACACTGGTAACCTGTTATATAAAATAAGTTGGTGTATTTTTTGAAAAATCCATGTTTTTAAAAATTTTAATTGGGGCATTGTAGTCACAAATCTTGATGAGGTTCAAGATGGTGGAGACATAAATGCACACATCACCCAATTAGCTTTTACACAATTCCTACCCCATTTCCTTTCCCTCTCTCCTTCTCATGTTTGGCTTAGTGATTGACATTGATATGTTTGTTAAAGTAGATCATGTGCATTAGAGAATTTTCCTCTTCCCCCCTCCCATCCTCTCAGTTATGTCGCCTTATTTGCTCATCTATAGTATCTCCTTCTTCATCTAGAGTTCCTCCTATTTTCTCCCTAGCTTTCGCATAATAGGGAGTGCATTGATTTCTTAATTTTTGTGACTGATCTCATGTAGCATAATGTCCTTCAGTTCCATTCATTTCCCTGTAAATGATATAATTGTGTTTTTCTTAATGGTTGAGTAAAATTCCATTGTGTACATATCCCATAGTTGTGTAATCCATTAATCCTTTGATGTATATCTTGCCTGGTTCCATAGTTTGGCAATGGTGAATTTTGCACCTATGAACATAGATACCCATCCACCTTACTCCAACTCCAATCATTCAAAACACAAATAACAAAAGCTGGCGAGGATGTTGAGAAGTGGGAACTCTAATACATGGTTGGTGGGATTGCAAATTAGTGCAACCACTTTGGAAAAGAGTACTAAAGAGTCTTAGAAGAATGGAAATAAACTTACCATTATGATTCAGCAATACCACTTTTGGGTATCTACCCAAAAGAATGTAAAAGCCATGTTTATGAGGTAATTCTGATAACTCTCAACTCAACAAATTTTTAATTCATTTTCAAGACAACGAATATAAATTTTAGACCCCGTATGTTTACAAAAATAACTTAAAATGATTACTTCAATTATTTCATTTAATTATATTCAGTGTCATTCTTCTTTTTCTCAATTTCAGAATTCAACAGTTTTTTGTCATCTTCTCTCCTATAGAGTGTCTGTACAGTTTACTACAAACTCAGCCATTTCCCTTGCTTTGGTCAGGAGAATTACTTGGAGGTACCAGCATGACACTTCAAACCCCAGTCTTCAAGTTCCCTTGCCTCTTTCTGCTTGCTTGTCTTCTGCCATTGAAGTGAGAGATGAGTCTAAACTAGCAGACTGGTCCGAGGGCAGAAGATGAAGGACAGCAGAAACAGGACAAAGACAAATGAGTGAACTCAGCTGAGAAAAACAAAATATTCTCAGGATTTAGTATGACACTGGGAACTTCTAAGATCTCCTTATATATCCATCTGCACTCCTCACACACTATTGCTTAGTGGAAATGGGATTTCAGGTCCACAGCAATTCTTTAACAACTCCTTTAGTACCAATATAGTAAAAATGCATGCATTCCTTTGGATCACAAGACCCTAAATAATAAGATCAGTGATAAATGAAGCAATCTATGTTTATTACAGAATTGGGAGCAGAAATGTTGAATTGATACACACTCCTAGGAAATGTTTCTACTAATGTTACTTCAATTTCCTCTGATCTAAGAGACTCTCAATTCAAACTACTGTGTATAATATGCATATCCCTGGAGATCTATTTTAAATTTGGTACTTTGTCACTCTCAAAATGTGAGATATAGAAATAAGTTTAACAACTTCTGATTCATTACTTTTGGACTTGTCCTACCATGCCAATATTACACCTGAAAATATATGTATTTATTTCCTATTTAAAAAGATCATATAAAATTTTATGAAAAAATTATATGTTATATTATACAACATGTAGAGATTTTGTCATAGCTCAACTATGACAAACACTATTTAGTTTACATTAAGAATATTGAGAAGTTTAAGTTATTAATGATTTTGAATATTTCACTATTTAATATAACTCAATTCCTGCATTAAGTATATATCATTATTATTGGTTGCATACACTTACCTTGGTAGTTTGGAGTCAAATACAGTATTTTCTTCTGTGTAAAAATATGGATTATATTCTAGAGTATGATTATTTTATTTATTTATTTATTTATTTATTTATTTATTTATTTATTTATTTTTAGTGGTACTGGGGTTCCTGGAAGCCCTTCTACCTCCGGGCTACACTCCCAGACCTATTTTATATTTTTGAAACAGGGTCTCTAACGCCAGCACGTCTGGCTTCGAACCTGCGCGATCCTCCTGTCTCTGCCTCCCAAGCGCGGGGATTACAAGCGTGCGCCACCACGCCCGGCTAGAGTATGATTATTTTAAGAGTTCATCCCCCACAAAAACACCAAAAGTATAAATTTTAAAAATATATTCATAGTCATAATTGTTTTGCTCACCATAACCTATTTTAAAATGCAAAAATACTAAATTTGTAGATTAAATTTGTCATTATTTGACTCTAGCTCAGAATTGGTTGATGTTTTTAATCAGAGCCACGCAGACACACACAATGGCACTTTGAACCAATGTATTGTAGTCATCATAGATTTGTTTAATTAGCACAATATTTATCATGCAGATGACAGTAACATATTTTGAAGAAGAGATGCATGAAAAATGCAAGATGATTCTTTTGGGCTAGTATTAGGACTAGTATTAGGACTAGTATTAGGACTTTGGGGCTAGTGTTAGGACTTTTTATAATCTGTAATTTGTTAAAATAATAGTAATGTATTACTACCCTCTCACTTTAGTCTTATTTAAAGGTACTAATAACTATTATGCTGACTATAGATTTTCATATGAAATAGTTTATATTTATGTGCTACTTTCTATTGTATCCATCATCTCTTAGTCTTCACCCATTTATTTAATAAAACTGTATCATTGAAGAAACTGTACTAGATCTTGGGGATGTATAGCTGAATGAAACTGAAAATGCTTTTCTCTCATAGAATTTGGTAATTTAATTATCAACTGAAAAGAAAGGTGGACAGTTTTAAAAATAATATATCATACAGTAAAAAGTTCAAAGAAAAATATAGTCAATCAAATATGAGCCGGGCGTGGTAGCACATGCTTGCAATCCCTGCATTCAGAAGGATAACGGTTTGCAGACAACCTCAGCTACTTAGTGAGGCTTTCTGCAACTTAGTGAGACCCTATTTCAAACATAAAGAATAAAAAATAAGGCAAAGGGTGTAACTCAGAGGTCAAATGCCCCTGGGTTCCATCCCCAAATCCGCAAAACAAAAAAAAAAAAAAAAAAAGACAATTTGTAATTTGTGCTGGGTGTGGGAATGGATGTGGAATACTTTTTATAAATGTCATACAAATGTAATGACCTACGAGTATGGTCTAGATAAAGAGGAAACAATGCTGAGAGTACCTGGTTAACACTGGAGGTAGAAGAAAGTGCAAACATAATGTCCCTGTGTCAGAACTGGGCTCCTCAGGTCCTGGCCATTCAAACGTGCTGTTATAGAAGCGGAGAGGGATATTAAGTAGAAAACAAAGTCAGAAAGATGAGCACTAGATTATATAGAACTTGAAAGCGAATATAAAGACTGGCTTTTACACATAAGTGTAATAAAAAAAGCAAATAGATATGGTCTCAAAAACCTGATTTCAGAATGAATATTCTCTAGAGATACAGAAAAAAGCATAAATAGGGTTGATTATATTAAGCTATAAATTACAAGAAATTTTTTTCTATTGATATAAAATAAATCTATTTTAAAATCTATAATAGGTATAAAGTTATAAGTTGCATTCAAACCTTTCAGTAGTTTTTAAATAATACATTATTTGGAAAGAGTCATGTTTTGTACTAATTCCCACCCCTAAATCTCTCTTTCTCAAAAACTTTGTCATTAAATACTTAATAGAATTAATCAGTTATGATTAACCATGAGATAATTTTAAATGTTAAATACAGAACTATTAAGAAAAAGATGGGCAGTAAGTATATGGAAGATGGGAAGTGAGTTGGGATGAGACTTTTATTAATCACCCCTTATTATTCAATATTAACTCTAAGGTACACTGAACACTTAATCAAAATCACATATGTGTGTGTGTGTGTGTGTGTGTGTGTGTGTATTTGTTTGTGCACATACACATGCATATATCAGTATGCATTTTTTCATCAGGCGTTCAGAGACATTTATGTTACTATTAACAAACATAAATGCTCACCTTAAATAAAGCTATCATTATAACCAATGTGGATAATATACATTCATTCATGAATTACCACACATAGCTACTGCTTTAGGCGAGCACTTTTAGTTCATTATATTTCCCAACACATATGAATAATAGATGGTGATAAATATTATAACTTATAACACTCCTTCAATTGCCATAAAGAGGTTCTAAGATAAACTTTTAGCTCTTACATCAATTTGATGTGGTTATTATATCATCTCTTGTGTTACTATGAATGTTACAACATGTGACAGATGAGGACCAAGAAGTGGGATGCCACCGTTTATCTTTTTTAGATTCTCCCATGAACTAATGACCTCACTTAAGAGCATATAAACTTTCAGCTCTCTGTGTATTCTTGGAAACTCCATTTATTGCTGTGATGCAGTGACGTAGTGTATTTGGGTTGATGAGGAAATGTTTGCTACTGGACATTCATAATGATGATGTCATAGAAAGATCTGCTTTCTTTAACAAACCATAGACACAATATTTTTTTCCTCTATTTTATCTCACCAATAAACTTATCATTCCTTCTCTACTTCCTAATCGGCTTCTTCTCAGAAGCTTTCCATGCTCTAGAAAAGGTCATTTTCTCTCTTTATTTTAGCCCTTGTGTTTTTCATATTTTTGATTGGTGCATTGTAATTATACATCTTAAATGGTACAAGATGGTAGACACATACATGCACACATCATTCATTTAGCTCTTGCCCAATTTCCACCCCATTCCCTCACCACTCCCTCCTTCTTTATGTTTAGGTTACTGATTGACTTTGATATGTCTATGGATGTACAAAATATACATTAGGAAATTTCCCTCTTTTCCCTTTCTATCTGCCTTAAGTACCCTTATTTTATCATCTATGGTTTCTCCGTCCACATCTAGAGTTCCTTCTATGACTTTTTTTCTCCCTAGCTTTCCCATGTTAGGAAGACCATCCCGTTTTTTACTTTTTGTGACTAATCTCTTAGCATAAAGTTCTCCAGTTCTATCCATTTTCCAGTAAATCACATAATTTTATTCTTCTTTATGGCTGAGTTAAATTCCATTGAGTACATATTCCATAATTTGGAATTAATTCATTTGTTGATAAACATCTTGGCTGGTTCCCTAATTTGGCAACTGTGAATTGTGTGGCTATGAATATAAATATGCATGCATCATTTCATTTGGTTTCCATTCTTTTGAGTAGAAGTGGTATTGTTGTATGATATGGTAAGTTCATTCTCATTCTTCTGAGGATCTACCATACTGTTTTCCAATGTAGTTGTACCAGTTAACAATACCCCCAACAATGTAGTAGAGTTTCTATTTCTCCACATCCTTGCCAGCATTTGTTGTTGCTTGCATTTTGAATGATTGCTATTCCTCACAGAGTTAGAAATATCAGCACTTAAGTTCATTTAGGACAACAAAAGACCCAGAATAGCTGAAGTAGATCCCAGCATTAAGAACTATGCATGAGATATCACAATTCCTGACTTCAAAACATAGTAATAAAAACATCATGGTATAGACACAACAGACACATATACCAGTGGAGCAGAACAAAAGACTCAGAAACAAATCTGCACACTTAGAGCCAACTGGTTTTTGACAAAGATTTCAAAAATAATAGCCTCTTCAAAAAATGGTGTTGGCAAAACTTGTTGCCATATGCAGAAAAAAATAAAAAACACTTTTCTCCCCACACAAGAGTTAATTCAAGATGGATAAAGGGCTTGGAAATCAAACCAGAAACCTTGCAGCTCCTTGAAGATGGCATAGGTCCAACACAGGCACAGGTAGAACCTTTCTCAACAAGACCTCAAAGGCACAAGAAATTAAAAAGAAGAACAGTACATGGGATTATATTAAGATGATGATCTGTACAGCAAAGAAAATTATCAAGAATCTTAACAGAAATAGCCGGGCATGGTGGCGCACGCTTGTAATCCCCGCGCTTGGGAGGCGGAGACAGGAGGATCGCGCAGGTTCGAAGCCAGCCGCGCTGGTGTAAGAGACCCTGTCTCAAAAATATAAAATAGGTCTGGGAGTGTAGCCCAGAGGTAGAAGGGCTTCCAGGAACCCCAGAACCACCAAAAAAAAAAAGAATCTTAACAGAGAGCTGACAGAATGAGAGAAAAAAATTTGCCAAATATTTCTTTGACAGAAAACTAATATCTAGAATATACAGAGAACTCAAGAAACTCACTGCTAAGAAAAATAACCCAATCAAATAATGGGCAAGTGAACTAAATACACAGATCACAAAATAAGAAATTCAAATGGCTAATAAATGTACAAAAAATGTTCAGCATCATTAGCAATCAGAGAGATGTAAATCAAAACTACTCTGAGATTTCACCCAACTCTAGTTAGAATGGCAATCGTCCCTTGTGTTTTCACAGTGACTCATATAATTTTAATGATTACTTGATGATGAAATTAATCTGTCTCTCAAATTGATTTATTGCATGGAGTTTAGATTGTAAAAAACTCAGAAAACATATTATTTTGTTAAAGAGAAAGATGGAGAGAGGGCTGAGTACAAAAAGAGGAAGAAAAATAGTTGAACTTTATTAACATGTATATATTTATTTAATGACCAATCTAATCTACATTACCATATTTAATCTTCAAAACTACCTAGCTTAAGTAAAAGCTCTTATATTAAATATTACATATGAATAAACTAATATTCAGAGAGGTTAAATATTATTCAAGTGGTGTTACAATGAACAGAGAAACTAATTAGAATTCATGTATGCATAAAACTCAAGCCAAGTTTCAGGTCCTTATGCAATAGCTATTTTTCCAAGTATGTCAAATTTAGCATTTGCAATTCTTTCAACCTTTTATTTCAGTGATACTTGTTTTTGTATGTTAATTTATTAGTGGTATTTTCATCTATCTAATCAAATAGTTTTAAATTATTTTTATTGGTGCCTTGTAGTCATACATCTTAATTCATGTATAAGATAGTAGAGGCATGAATGAACACATCACTCATTTAGCCTTTTTAAATTCCCACCCCATTTCTTCTCCCTCCCTCCTTCTCGTGTTTGGCTAAGTGATTGACTTTGATTTGTTTGTGAAGGTAAACTATGTACATTAGGGACTCAAGTCTTAAATCTTGTAATTATTCCAGATCAAAGATAACCGACTTCTGCCACTCTTCTGCATCTTAGTTTTCACTGCTCCCTAGCATGTTTTTGTTGCTAGGATCAATTTGTGTTTATTCCACATTTGCATGCTCTTTTGTTTCTCTATGACCTTTTATATTTTTTGTGCTTAATAAACATGTACTCTCTCCCTTTTTACCTAATGAATTTCTACCTGTACCTTATGACTCACTTCAAACATGCTATACATCATCTGAGGTTTCATGAAATTAAAGTCACCCCAAATCAGGAGGTACCATTTACTTGTAGTTAGAAGAAATATGTTTAGTTTTCACAACAACTTATAGCAGATGGTCAGAAAGTATGACTAAGAAAGATGACCTATTTTTGTATGTGTATAATCTGTGTACTAACTTTTCTAAACATTAAAATTGGAATAAAACTCTATCATATACTCCCTTGGGGTCATCTAAAATGTTTGAATCATCAGTTGACCACCCAACTGCAACTTCTAGCCTCTCTCTTTCTTCTGTACACATCACTTTCCATGTGCTCATATTTAAACCATTGACATGTGCAGCCTCTTCAGCTAAGGCTACACCAGTTTACATATGACCTACTGTAACAGGGTAAGATTGTACTCAATTAAAATGGAAATATAAGGAAGTCCTACTTTCTCCAAATTCTCCCTGAATTAGTTAGCTAGGCCTGTCAGAGCAGCATAACACAGACCAGGTTCCTTAAATAACAAAAACTTATAATCTTATAATTCTGGAGTCTGGATGTCTAAGATCAAGTGATCGATTCATCTGTCACTTTCCCCCATTAGCTAGCAGATATCAGCCTTGCAGATGTCATTCTTCTTCCTTCTTCCTTACCTGGTTGTCTCTCTAGGGAAAAGTCCCCTGATGTCTCTTTTGTGTCAAAATTTTGTCTCACATAGGAACTCTAGTATCCATTAGCACACACCCCAGCAGCTTCATTTTAACTTTTTAAAATGGCCCAATCCCCAAATCAAATACACTATAAATTACTGAAAATTAAGGTAAGAACATTTGAATTTAGAGGTAATTCAAATACTGATGATCTATTCATCAGTACTTACTTAGAAAATAAATAGTTTGGGGTCTAAAATATGGATAAGTAAACAAAATTCTTTAATACCTTCATACCATAAAATCCATACCATAAAATCCTCTAAGCCATATATAGTCTTGTACATTTAATAAATAAATAAACAAATACATAAATAAATATGTTTGTTTGTTTGTTTGTTTGCAGTACTGGGGATGGAACCCAGGGACACTCTACCTCCAAGCTATATATATCCCCAGTCAATTTCTTTTTATTCTTTACTTTGAAACAGAGTCTCATTGAGTTACAAAGGGCCTCACTAAGTAGCTGAGCCTCTCTTCTAACCATAATCCTCCTTGTCTCAGCCTCCCAAATGCTGGGATTACAAGCATGTGCCACTTCTCCTAGCTGAACATTTTTATATAAAGTGATATTTTTATAAAGAAGTACAAGCCCCTGAAAGAAAAGACAGAAAAATCCCAGAAAAGGTCCATAAATAACTCAACCTCAACTCCCAAACCTTTTGAAATTTTAAGAAAAGTGCTCACATTTTTTAAATATTTGCTATTTATTTATTTATTTATTTATTTATTTATTTATTTATTTTGCGGGTCTGGGGATGGAACCCAGGGGCATTTGACCTCCGAGCTACATCCCCTACCCTACTTTTTATTCTTTATTTTGAAACCTGGTCTCACTGAGTTGCAGAGGGCCTCACTAAGTAGCTGAGGCTGTCCGCGAACCGCGATCCTCCAAGTCTCAGCCTCCCGAATGCTGGGATTACAAGCGTGTACCACCACGGCCGGCAGAAGGGCTCACATTTAAAAATTATTTTAGCTTGATATGTTGCAATTATGCCCTAAAATATTTAACTGACATACTAATTTAACACTTTTATGATATTATGGTAATCAAAGTTAATGGATTCTAACCCAAAAGAAATATTGTGTCTATAATCCTGTCTCTGTAACTATCACTGTGCCAATACTCAATAAAACTTTATTAAACTGTATAAAATCTATGTCTATTTTCACATCTACAAAACACATGCACACATGTGAAAGCACACACACAAACACAATCTCATACCATATTTCCCCTCCTGAAGCTTTGGTCATTCTGGAAAAGCTCTTAATGCCTAATTTCCCCATATATCCACTGGACAGCTCATCTTCTATGTTGCTTCTTCAAGTACTTGTATTTCTATGTTTTTCCACAGTTTAAGATTCCTTTGCTTCCTGAGTGTTAGCATCACTCAGCAGTTTTATAAATCAGCAGTAATTTTATATTTTAGACAAAATATGTATCCGGGCATGGTGGTACATGCTTGTAATCCCAGCATTAAGGAGGCTGAGATCGGAGGATCACAGTTCACAGAAAGCCTCAGCTACTTAGTGAGGCCCTCTGCAACTCACTGAGACCAGGTTTCAAACTAAAGAATAAAAAATAGGGCAGGGGTGTAGCTCGGAGGTCGAATGCCCCTGGGTTCCATCCCCAGACCCGCAAAAGAAAAAAAAAGTAAAAAAAAAAAAAAAAGAAAATGAAAAAATATGTAGTAGTTGAGAGTTTATGATATAAAATATATGATCCAGTTGATAGTTGTGTAGTATAATAAAAATATTATTTTTGTTAATTCCACTGTTCAAATTTGAAAAAAATGAACAGATTCAGTAAGCAATACCAGCACATTTATCTGTGTTCTGACACAAGCTCACTTCTTCATTAATCTAAATTTGTCTTCTTCAATAGTTTTTATGAATAAAATGTCATATTCACTTTAATATTGCTTAATGGCATTCAAGTCAGAGATAGAGATGAATTGACTCTTGAAATATGTAACACACCACAACTTATTGTAATAATACACAACTTGAACCTTAAATTATAAAAAATTTCTCAATTTTTAAAAAAGATACACTGTGACATATAAGTTTTATAATATAAACACTAAGGCTATTTACTTACTCCAATTTTTTAGTTTTACAGGATAAAACAAATCTTTGAATTTGATACATGTTTTTTTATTTATTTTTATTGGTGCGTTGTAATCATACATCACATTGGAATACAAGACTTGAGAGGATATACAAGCACACATCATCCAATTAGCCCTTATCCACTCCCCATTCCATTCCCTCCCCCTCCCTCGATCCCATGCTTCTTTGGTTCTTAACTTTGATACATATGTTTATGTGTCTCCTGCTTTTTAAAGAGGCTCCATCGTCCCCTATTCCATACCCTCTGATTGGTCACCTTAATTGCTTCACTGTAGGGCCCTTTCTATAGCTCGACCACTTCCTGTTGCCCCTTTCCTCCTAGTTATTGCTGATTAGGGGAAGCATCTGGTTTTAATTTTTTGCGATATTTCTCTATGCACGCCACATGGCAAGTACCGATCCCACTCTTGATGGCCCCAGTTATGGCCTGGTTACCCGCTGGACTGATCCAGACCTCGAGGCTCAAGCAGCAGCCTTGCCTCATGGGAGGCCCCGGTTCAGGCCTCGCTGGCCCCGACACTGGCCTACCCCCTCAGCTGGCTCCAATCCCGGCCTCTCTGGCTCCACCATCGGCCTTCCTCATGGCAGGCTCCGATGTTAGCCGGTGGCCCTGGCACTGGCCTAACCCCTCGGCAGGCTCTGATCCTGGCCTCACTGGCCCCAGCACCGGCCTAACTCCTCGGCAGGCTCCGATCCCGGCCTCAGAGGCCTCAATAGAGGCTTTGCCTCATGGAAGGCTCCAATGCCAGCCAGTGGCCCCGGCACCGGTCTAACCCCTCATCAGGCTCTGATCCCAGCCTTGCAGGCCCCAGCACCCGCCTTGCCTCGCGGCAGGTTCCGATCCTGTCCTCTCCGGCCCCAGCACTGGCCTAACCCCTCGGCAAGCTCCGATCCTGGCCTCGGAGGCCCCAGCACCGGTCTTGCCTCACGGCAGGCTCCAATCCCGGCCATACAGGCCCTGACACCGTCCTGACCCCTCAGCAGGCTCTGATCCCGGCCTTGGAGGCCCCAGCACCGGCCTTGCCTCACGGCATGCTCCAATACCGGCCTCGCTGGGTCTGGCACCGACCTGACCCCTTGGCAGGCTCCGATCCCGGCCTCGGAGGCCCCAGCACCGGCCTTGCCTCACAGCAGGCTCTGATCCCAGCCTCACTGGCCCCAGCACCGGACTAACCCCTCGGCAGGCTCTGATCCTGGCCTCAGAGGCCTCAATAGCGGCCTTGCCTCACAAAAGGCTCCAATCCCAGCCTGTGGCCCCTACACTGGCCTAACCCCTGAGCAGGCTCTGATCCCGGCCTCACAGGCCCCAGCACTGGTGTTGCCTCATGGCAGGCGCCGATCCTGGCCTCGGAGGCCTCAATAAGGCTCCAATGCTGGCCGTTGGCCCCAGCACCGGCCTAACCCCTCGGCAGGCTCTGATCCCAGCCTCAGAGGCCCCGGCACCGGCCTTGCCTCGCGGCAGGCTCTGATCCCAGCCTCACTGGCCTCAGCACCGGCCCAACCCCTCGGCAGGCTCTGATCCTGGCCTCAGAGGCCTAATAACAGCCTTGCCTCACGGAAGGCTCCGATGCCGGCCAGTGGCCCCGGCACCAGCCTAACCCCTCAGCACGTTCCGATCCCGGCCTCGGAGGCCCTAGCACCAGCCTTGCCTCACAGCAAGCTCCGATCCCAGCTTTTCTGTGTCCGTCGCCAGCCTCACTCCTCGGCAGGCTCTAATCCGAGCACCCTTTTCACCCAAGTATTTGTCCCACGTTCTTGAGGGTGTGTGGTGGTAGCATTCTGCCTCTGGGGTCATTACTTCAAAGATTCCGGGTGTAATGCATCAGATCTCTGCCTTCCCTGAGTACTGGCCACTGCCATTGCCACTGCCTCCATCATTTCAAATCTTTCCCAAGCTCTTTTTCCACTCTGAATGTTGTCCAGTCTTCCTAAGAATGCGCGACGGTAGCATTCAACCTTTGGTGTAATTTCTCCAAAAAAACAAAAAAAACAATAAGGTTGGCAGGCTCCGATTTCTGCTTCTCCTGAATACAAGTCTCCACCGCCAACGCAGAGACCACTTTCAGCACCGCCTTTCTCCTTGGTCTCTGCTAAAGTCTCTCTCCTTACAGGTGATGTCCAAGATTCTTAACAATGTAGAGAAGAAGCAGTCCTCCTTAGCTGGGAATTTTTCCAATAATTCCAGTTCATTTGGATAACTTTTGTCTGCATCTCCAGGATCCTGGCATCCGCCACCTCCTTGACACCTCCTTTTACAGAGTCCTTCTGGGTGAAAAGGGGTTCTCCTAGGGGTGCCCCACCAACGCCTGCCCACCCGCCCAGGATAGGGGCTGGGGGCCCTGGACCACAGGGTCCTTCCGGGTGGAGAGGGGGTCACCTAGGGGTGCCCCGCCAGCGCCTGCCCACCCGCCCAGGGTCGGGCCAGGGGGCCCGGACCACAGGGTCCTTCTGGGTGAGAGGGGGTCGCCTAGGGGTGCCCCGCCAGCGCCTGCCCACTTGCCCAGTGTCGGGGTCAGGGGGCCCGGACCACAGGATCTTTCTGGGTGGAGAGGGGGTCGCCTCTGATACATATTTTATGATTCTCTGATCCATTACCTTAGGACCTCAAACTCCCTGAGCATCAGTAGAAGCTCTGAGTTGATACATATTTCTGTTAAACTATATCTGTCTTTTTCTATTTTCTCCTGATGGATATAGTAATGAGCACTCTCAAATCAACACGGACAAAGAGAAACAAAACTAAATCCATTTCAGATTCTTTAGATAAACAAAACTGCTTATTCTCAGTATTTCTTTTCCCAATCATTTGATAATTCCAACTTCTCTAACTCATTATTAGGATTTGAGATTTGGATTGAATGGAAAGAGAAAATACTGTTAAGATTGCCCTTTGTAAAATACCAGGCTCTTATCTATATGTCTGTTATAGTAAAATAAAGGTATTACCATTGTAATACTTCATGTAATTTGCACAAAATGCTATAGCAGTCAGTTAAAGCACAGGTTAACCATGGCCCCTACCTTCTAGAACTATAAGAACCCAAGATAACAATAATAAGAGAGGTATTAAGACTGCATGAATAATTGAACAAATAAGGAAACATGGGAGTTGTTGAAAAGGAAAAAGATCTTTCTTCTAATTAGTCATTATGTGAACTGAGAAATGTGATAATTAATGTGTAAAATCATGTTTTTATATTACTTCCTTTATTTTTCTTAAATAGAGCTCTTAAAATGCTCTTCTGGTGATATAACATTTTCTCTGGGGAAATGACAACCATTTTCAACAAGTTATATTTCATAAGAATCATAATGGGAAAATGTTTTAAAATTCTATATTATATCTCTGTGGAAATGGACATTTTTATTATATTTATTTGTATTCATATTAGATATTACAAATATTATAACAGTAGAATGCATTTTTCTTATAATCAAAGCAGATGGAATATTATCCTTAAGGTAGAGTTTCTTTCAATATATTTCAATACATTTAACTTATAGAGATAATATGTATGATGTTTTCCATAGAAAATTTTAGTTGAATTTTAAGGGTGCTTCTCAATTGAAAGAGTTGTAGGAAAAAATACGCAACTGATACATAACAACTTTCACCCAATTTATCTCTAAATAGCTGGGGGTTTTGTTGTTGTTTTTTGTGGGTCTGGGGATGTAACCCAGAGGCATTTGACCTCCGAGCTACACCCACTGCCCTGTTTTTTGTTCTTTATTTTGAAAGAGAGTCTCACTTAGTTGTGGAGGGCATTACTAAGTAGCTGATTCTGTTTGTGAACCGGGATCCTCTTGTATTAGCCTCCCAAATGCTGCTATACAAGCATGCACCACCATACCCGACTCTAAATAGCTGTTTTAAATAAAAGTTGCAGGCCAGGCATGGTGGCTCATGCTTGTAATCCCCGCGCTTGGGAGGCAGAGACAGGAGGATCGCGCAGGTTCGAAGCCAGCAGAGCGTGCTGGCTTAAGAGACCCTGTTTCCAAATAAAAAGTAGTTACTAAACAATTGTGAAGAATCTCACATAGACTCTCAGATGTAAATGTGTATATAATATATAATAAATAACAAAATATATAATATATACATATGTAATATAATAAATAAATGTAAATATTTAAATTGATATAAAAATAAAAAAAACATGTTACAAAACAATGTTTTTTCCTTAGTGGACTGAAGAAGTGAACTTAAATTAGGGAGATGGCTCCAGACATGGTGGCACATGCTTGAAATCCCAGCACTTGGGAAGCTGAGACCAGAGGATTGAGATTTGCAGACAGCCTCAGCTACTTAGTGAGGCCCTCTGCAAATTAGTGAGACCCTATTTCAAAATAAGAAATAAAAAAAAGGGCAGGGGGTGATCTCTGAGTTTGAATGCCCCTGAGTTCCATCCCCAGACCCTCATTTAGATAAAGGTATTTTAAGTATAACATATCAAATTAACACTTGATAATTTTCATGAATCTTTACCTATAGATAGAAATATCTCTTCCCCAGTTTCTCAAACCTTCTCAGGTTAGTCAATGGCAGCTCATCTTTGCTGCTCAAAAATCTCCCAGCCATTCCTAGTTCCTCTTTTCTTCACATTCTGTCATCCAAAAATCATAAAATAGTTTTAAAATACTTTTTAAAGTACATTTCACACTGCATTATTTTTCACCAGACCTATTACCACACTGCACTAAAATATTGCCAGTAGCTTCTGTCACTGCAGTAATTTCCTCACTTCTTTTCTTTTTATATTTTTTATTGGTACATTGTAATTATACATCATAGTGAGAATCAAAGTGATGCATTCTGACATGCACACATTATTTCATCTATTTTTCTTTGTGTCCCAAAATACTGTTGTCATCACAGGAGCTAATGTGATCCTTTTGTACTCTTTGGCTTGAAACCTGTCAATGGCTTTCTCCCTCCTTCAATAACTACAAAATTCATATGGTTATATGGAAAGCTACTAATCTGAGCTTTGACCTCTCTAGGTTTTCCTACAATTTTCCCTCACTCACAGCATTTTATCAACACTAGCCTCCCCATTTTCCCTTGAATACATAACTCATGCTTAAGACCTTTGGACTGGCTATTCTTCCTGTGTAAGAAGCTCCTCCATTAGTGTCCACATGGCTTGTATCCTCTTTACCTCTGATATGGTATGGATAGATAATGTTCTCTGGCTAGTAAACAGAGGGGATATTATTATATCATAAGGCATTTAATTCATCAGTGAAGGAACTGTTTGAGTGGTGACCTAGGCAGGGAGAGTGTGACTAGGGGTGTGGGTAACTTGGGGTGTGACTTTGGGGGCAATGCATATGTCCCTGGGCCCTGCTTCTTTAGCTCTTTCTTCTTAAGGCATCCATGATGTGAGAGCAGAGCCTCTGTGCTCTTTTCTCTGCTTCTTATGCCATGCTCTGAGCCCTGCAGACTTCACCATGCCTAACATGGAGTGAACCCTCTAAAATATTCATAACTGTGAACTAATAAAACTGCCTTCTTCTAAGTTGTAATCATCTGGTATTTTGGGGTCACAGTAAAAGCTGATTATATTAATCTGAATTTTTTCTTCAAATATTATCTCTCCAGTTGAGTTTCATTGACAACATCATCTAAAACAATATTGCTATGTTCAGTGTTTCCTATGGTCTTTTTTCACTGCTTAATTATACTCCATTATACCTACCATATTTTAATATACTCCACAAGAATATTTCTTCTAATTTTTCTCCACCTGCTGGAATAGAAGGCCATGATCACAGTTTGGAGGCCCTTGAAACTGGTTTGCTAGGTGTTTCACATGAAAGAGCATCTAACACATAATAGTTTTTCAAAAATAAATGAATAAAATGATGTACTGAATTTGAAATATTTATGTTTAGGCAAAGTATTTTAACTTTTAACAATAAAAGTTATCAAAAAGAAGTGTATATGAAAATTACTACTGAGAAATTGAATGACAAGCTTTCAGCTGATTGAAATTTATCATCAGAGCTCTGTTGGCCCATGTAGTGCCTCATTCAAGGTCTTAGAACATTTGGTCTCACACATTGGTAATTTCACACTCTGATTTTCTTATTGCATTCTTACGATGTCTGCAGCTAATTGATATTAATACGGTTATATGTGTAACCCGTACTCTACCTATCATGTATAAGAAATTGCATTAGACATTTATTATGCAATGTGTCAAAAATTCTCTTATCCTAAATTATTTCTCCAAACACAATCAGTTTCAGGAAAGGTCTGCATGGAAGGGCTTTAGGAAACCAGGTACATTCATGCATGTACAATTTTATGATATAAGAGAATTATCACACACAGGACAGCCTGTGACCAGTAGGGAATGAGGACTGATGGACACGGTTTCACCCTTTGGCCGCCTAAGTAGTCATTTCTGAGACGGTTCTAATAAGGCTTTTCATAATTCACTGGTGTAATCATGCGCTAGGGACCCAGAGCACTAAGAAACTCAGAAATGCACTCAAAACTGGCAGCTTCCCTTGTTTCATATTCTGTCTTACATTTCTGCTTCCTGCATGCAAGAGTTCATTTTCATTTTTTCTTCAGAGAGATCCTAATTCTGGAACTATATTAAACATTTTTAAACACTCTTAGTTTATTTCTTTGAATTTTCTATTATTAGATATTATTACAATTTCTTTTACAAAAGAATAAAATGAGGCTGGTCAAATTAACATATCTAACCAAGATAAAAGACTCAGAATTAAAGCCTGTTTTTGTCTGCCTCCAAATTTATATTCTTTCTACAGGGTAGAAAGATCTAAACTAGTGAGCTAATAGAACTCCTGAACTCATAATGCATTTTTACTTAAAAAGTAAAATTTAAAATGTATGGGCACAGGGTAGGCATTGCACAATAATTAAGATTTCAAGATAATTTATCAGAACTAATTTAAAAATATATTCAGAGGACCCATAAATAATTATCATGTACACCAACAAAAAATGTGAGTTCTCTTCTCTGTCATTTTGTGAATGCTTGATTTCTACATACCTCTGAAGACTTATCTTTATGGACCGGGTAAGCAAGCTCCCTTGCCCTCTGGTTACAGTTAGTTTCAGCTGGTGATAGGACACATGGTGGCTGGTCCTATCTATTGCCCAGCTTCTTTCATTGCCTTTGGGAAATATCAGTACTTAGACGTACAGTTCTCTTTAACTTGTGGGAACCCCTGTATTCCATGCTTGTTCAAGTTCACAAACCTTAGGGTACTGCACATCTCTTCAATAGTTTCTATAGTTCCACCTACAACTTGATAATTAGCTGCTATATTAAACTCCTCTTAATTACCCCATTTTTGACTGTACCATCTGTTTCCTCCTGGGTTCTGACTAATGAAAGAGACAACAAAAAATCATAAAAATATAATATTCTTAACCAAGAGGTGATTGAAAATGATTATGGACAGATTGTTCACCAGGGATGGGGAGTGATACAGTAATTATTAAGGGAAATTAGTACTCATATATTAAAGAGAAGAAAAGAAAGTATATGTATTATTTTGGGGTCAGAAAGGACCCTTAACATAATAATATGGGAAATGGAAATATTTATAAACATATTAACTAGATAGCTAAACACTTTTGCTATTTATGTTTTGTAAAAGAAATTCATGATCCAGTTTTCATGGCGTTGGTCATCAATTGATGAAGTGTTTGTGATAGCAGTTCAACATGCTTACCAAAATGTCAACCATGACCTGTAGATTATATTAATTATGTCCTTGACCATAGGCATTAATCACAGAGATATTTACTGTAAATTCCGTACTTTTTTATTTGATTTTTTAATAAAAATATTCTTCTTATTGCATTCACTTCTGCATTAAATAGAGTTTATTCTACATAGGATGTCCTATAAAATTGGAATTTAAAGTTGAATTTTATGGACATGAAGCCATGAAATCTAATCTTAATAAAGAAATTTTCAGAAACTGCTTTAGGACTAGAAATTTATATAGCTGTAGAATAGAAGATTAATGGGGTAGAAAGTATGAAGTACAGCTTACTGCATTTCTTTCTCTTTTTAGACATGGTGTTCAGCTTGCTATTACCTGGTGATTTTGTAATAACTCTTTTCACATTTCTCTTCATTTTATATAACTTTCAGTTTAAAAATCATAACTGTTTCACCCTTTATTTTTCTTTAGTAATAAATAACTCTCTGGATAAACTTCACAACTGGTACAAGTCTCAAAATATGAACCTTTTCCTCTCTCAATTTATTTTAGAAAATAAAAATCACTCATGGAAGGTATAAGTTTTGAGTTCATCATTTTATTTATTTTTTCATAATTTTAGATAAGAATTTTATATTTTACTTTAGTCTAAGTCCAGTAGGTGTATGCAATTAGGACACTGCAATATATTAACTGTACATTTACCACTTATGTTATATGAAACTCATTAAATATTATCCTTGCTTTACTGAGTTCTCCTTTTTTGTACTTTTATTCACTATTTTTACAGTTTTGAAAGATAATTTAAGCATAAAAATTTTTCTGTGCATTATATTTTTAAAATATTTATTCCAAATTGTAACACAACTAAAGAAAAATGCATAAAATGATTTATCAAAAAGTGAATATTCACATTACTTTTACTGTGGATAAGAAAATAAAATGAAAAAATATATATGTATATGTTTTTGAATAATAGAGTAATTCTTAAGGAAAATTATTATTCAGATAAAAAAGAGGACAAAAGAAAATATATATCTTATTTGTGTAAGTAGGTTGGTGTGTATGTGTGTGTGTGTTTGTGTGTGTGTTTGTGAGTGAGTGTGTGTGTGTGTGTGTGTGTGTGTGTGTGTGTGTGTTTTGGGGGATTAAACCTAGGGGCATTAAATCTCCTATGCACTCTCCCAGACCTATTTTATTTTTTGTTTTGAAACAAGATCTCTCTGGGTTGCTGAGAGTCTTCCTATGTTGTTGAGGTCATACTTGGATTTGCATGCATGCACCATCACCATCATATCCAGCTCCTCTCCTCTTAAAAAATGCTAATAATTTTTATCTATAATTATTTCTTACTTTCCTATTAACTTTACCCTCTGAACATGCATTGCTAATTCTTATAGGCAAATTTTATCTGTTTTTTATTTTTTGAGCAAATGTAGATTGAATCATATATAATATACTTTTAGAAAATGATTTTCATGAAAAAAATCATGAATTGTTATTTTTGTTGGAGTCATGATAGCACTTAATATAAAATAATAATTTCCACAGCTATATGGCATTTTATGTTTGAATATATCTTTTTATGAGTATATAATGCCAACTATTTTCCCCACCATGGTGACATGAACACCCTCATCAGCAGTGTAGGTAACATGTCTCTTCACAATATTGCTTTGAGATACAGGTTGCAAATGAGACAAACTTGTGCATAATTTAGTAAATGGAACTAAATCAAAAATTACTACTTTTCATAAAATTATAGTGTTTCTTTCAGTCATTCGGCCATTTTTACATTATCATAGCTCCTCTAAGAGTTAGGCAAGTCATAATTAATTTCTATATTGGTTCCTAAAGTAGTTTTATGAAACCTTTTAACATTTATGACAAACTTGAACAATAAACTAGTATATTCTAAATATTGACAAGGATGGTAGGTGACAAAATAAGAATAGAAAACAAAAGAAGGAAAGAAAAGAAAAGAAAACTTGTGAGACAAAAAGCAAAAAATACAAGGGGTGGTAGCTAATGACATATGAATTAAAAGAAGAGATTGTTACTAATGATTCTGGGTCATGGGTCTTGAGTAACAAAACATGATGGTGTTATCATATTAAAAATTCAGGAAGTGTAGTATGGCATGTGATTTAAATTATTACTGTCAGGAGAAAATAAAGAGTAAACATTGAAATCCAAGCCAGGCATGGTTGCACACACTTGTAATCCCAGCATTTGGGAAACTGAAACAGGAAGATGGCAGTTCATGG